>NC_140966.1:32803255-32875755 GCF_056783735.1 Eptatretus burgeri | reverse complement strand
TCTTGGTGAGCCTCGACTCGTGCCGGGGATGACTCCCCGATCACTCTCGGGTGAAACGCGGCAGCTCCGTCACCACCATTCTCGGGTGGAGTTCCTGGGGGGGGGAACACCTGGGGAGGGGATGTCAGAGGGAGGAGTGCCAGATGGTGGTGTACCTGCGGGAGGAGTACCTGAGGGAGCTAAATGGCGAACCGACACAGTGGTCTCCCTGCCATCCGGGAGCCTGACATGAGCATACTCTGGATTAGTATCGATGAGTTCGACCCCCTCCACCATGGGTTCATACTTGCTTTGTCGTACCGGGCGTTTCATGAACACTGTTCCGGGATGGGTTAGCCAGTTTGGCACCGATTGGCCGTCAACATAACGTCGCTGGTGAGTAAACATTCGTTCGTGAGGAGTTGCATTGGTGGACGTGCAGAGCAAAGAGCGTATGGAATTCAGAGCGTCGAGAAGGGTAACCACCCACCGCTCGGGCCCCAGTCCTCTTGATTTCAACGCCAGAGTTACGGCTTTCCAAATAACTCCATTATATCGTTCCACCTGCCCATTACCCTGTGGGTTGTAACCCGTCGTTCGACTAGTTGCTATGCCGTGCTCTAATAGGAACTGTTTTAGCCCGGCCGACATGAAACACGGCCCTCTGTCTGAATGTATGTACGAAGGTTTCCCAAACATAGCGAAGAGGTCAGACAGACATTTCACGACAGTGCCCGAGGTCATATCCGAGCACGCAAATGCGAAAGTGAACCTTGAATATTCATCAACAACAGTGAATATGTATCTGTTGTCTGTCTCGGTCGGCAGGGGCCCTTTGAAGTCAATGTTTAGTCTCTCGAAGGGAGAAGTGGCCTTGATCAATCTGCCAGAAGCCGCGCCATAGAATCTGGGTTTTAGTTCAGCACAAACAGGGCATGAAGCATTCATTTGTTTAATATCTTCGATAGAATAGGGAAGGTTTTGTCTGCGCACGAAATGTGCCATTCTGGTTACCCCCGGGTGGCACAGAGACACATGGAGGTCTTGCAAAGCCCGACTGATTGTCGCCGAACAGTAGACCCGAGAGAAGGTGTCTGCAGCAGGGTTTTCTCTCCCGGGCCGGTAAACAATGTCGTAACTATAGCAGGCTAGGTCTATCCGCCATCTCATAATTTTTTCATTCTTAATTTTCCCGTTATTTTTCCCATCAAACATGAATGCCACGGATCGTTGGTCCGTGACGAGCGTGAAATGGTTTCCCAGTAAATAGTGTCTCCATTTACGTAGGGCTTCGACAATAGCGTACGCTTCCTTCTCTATTGCTGAGTGTCTCTGCTCGCTTCCAGAGAGAGTTCTCGAGAAGAACGCGACGGGTCGCCCAGACTGATTAAGCGTCGCAGCTATCGCGTGATCAGAAGCATCTGTTTCCACCACGAAGGGCACCGAGCTATCGATCGATAATACCATGGAATTACTGATATCATCTTTGAGGCTGTGGAAAGCTTTTACAACAGCGGCATCTGGTGGGAAGTTTTTGCAATGCACTAGGGGATGTATTTTCTCAGAGTATTGGGAAATCCATCTTGCATAGTAAGCGAACATGCCGATCACCCGGCGCATTGTCTGCAGGTCCTGAGGTGGGGGTAGCTCACGAAGTGGGCGCAATCGTTCAGGATCAGGCTTAATCGTGCCGTCGGCTATTGTGTAGCCGAGAAGGTCAATTGACCTTGCCGAGAATAAGCATTTCTCGTAGTTGAAGGTCAGATTATATTTTCTGGCAATGCTCAAGAATCTGTCCAGATTCATATCATGTTCCCCCTGATCCCTACCGCACACTGTGACATTGTCCACGTAAACAAAAGTGTCTTTGAGGTTTTCATCTGAGATGATGTCGTCCATAACTCGTTGGAAGCAAGCTACTCCATTCGTGACACCGAACGGAATCCTCCTGAATTGGTAGAGGCGTCTACCTGCCTGGAATGCGGTGTAAGGTTTGTCTTCCTCTCGGATGGGAATTTGGTGATAGGCGCTTCGCAAATCGATGGTGCTGAATATCTTATAATTGGCCACGCGTTCAACCATCTCGTCTATGCGCGGCAAAGGGTAGGCATCGAGTTGGGTGAAACAATTGACCGTTTGGGAATAATCGACAACCATTCGTTTCTTATGATTCTGATTGGCGGTGACCAACACCTGTGCGCGCCATGGCGAATCGCTCGGTTCTATAATTCCTTCTTCCAGTAATCGCTTGGTCTCTGAAGTGATGAAGTTCATATCAGCAGTGGTATATCGCCGCGATTTGATCGCTATCGGTTTACAGACCGGCGACAAGTTAGCAAACAGCTGGGGGGACGTTACCTCTGCGGTGGTCAAAGCATTTAAAATTAGACGAGGTTTGCTTCCTCCAAAGGGTATTTCGACGCTCGTGTGCTGCTTGAGGACATTATGACCCAGAATTACGTCTGCGCATAAATCACGAAGCACCAGTACCCTTACATCCCGATGCGTGTACCCTTTTACGTCCAATTCAACATTGCAGTACCCTCGTACACGGGACTGTAGTGATGTGGCGGCCATGCATACCGTATTGTCTGTCGGGTGGATCTTCCACTTCCTGCCCTTCACTAGCGAGCTGTTGACGAAACTTTCAGAGCTACCGGTATCAATCAGAGCCTCAGCCATATGCCCATTAATTCGTACGTTGATGATAGCCTTGGATAGATTCCCCGGTGAGGCTGCAGTTAGTTTCTTTTGTGAGTAGAGAGCCGCAGAAGTGGGTTTATTTCTCCTTAGAGTAGATTTACATACCCTGGCATAATGCCCTTTCTTGTCACAATTCATGCATGTGGCATCTCTGGCGGGGCATTTGTGGCGGAGGTGTCTTTTGTACCCACAAAAGAAGCATTTACCAACCGAAGTAGTTGCTGAGGAGTTTGTCGAGGTCTGGGTATCCGACTCCTCGGGTTTTTCTCCATTCCCTGTGTCAGGCTGTGTCTGTGTCTGTGGGGTTCCTTGAGTTTCCACCGTAGCGGCGTTCATTTGCAGCATCGGTGTCCCAAATGACTCAGATTGCTGCTGAGCCGTATCCATCGCTCGAGCCTGGTCGACTACCTTTTCAAGAGTGGGTTGCGCTTTCTCTAGTAAGCGTTGCCGTATGTGGGCTGACCTGAGCCCTTGGATGAACGCCTCTCGGGTCGCTTCATTTCGGTGTTCCTCGGCGTTTACAGCCCAGAAGCTGCCGTCTTTTCCCAGCTGTTTCAGAGCTTGCAGGAACTGATCGATTGTCTCCCCGGCTGCTTGCTTGCGTGTGTTGAGAAGATGTCGTATGTACACCTCGTTCTTGCGCTTCACGTAGAGCGCCTGCAGCACGTCGATCGCTGCTTCGTAGGTGTCACACTCCGAGAAGAGCCTGTATACGCCGGGCGAGACATGATTCACAAGGGCGGCCAATTTGTCGGCTCCCTCTTCGATGATGGTCAGATAGTGTGAGAAGGAACGGAACTAATGCGACCATTTCATTTCTGAGTCAGTCGCGTTTGGGTCTGCGTCGAACCTCTCCGGTTTGTAGATCTTGTCCATCGTTGGTTGAGAGCCGAGAAAACCAAATGGAATAAATTGAAATGAAAGCGAGAGAAGAACCTTCAGAGTGTAGGCTTTATTCCATTTGATTGAAGCCGCTTCTACGGGCACATCAGGGAATACAGGTGCAGCAAGGAGTACATAAGCAGTAAGGTATACACGTGCAACTAATCACCGCAAAATAAATCAGTATAAGCACGCAGTCCGATATACTCTCAATTCTTACCATTCAATGAGCACCAAGTGAACCACCGCCGTAAACGACAATGCCCCTGGGACAATCCCCCCGACCGAGCGGAATCTTAGCTTTATCTATTCCGTGCTCGAGCCGTGCGACACGTGATCACACGTCACGTCCTTCAATTCACCACACGATGCGAGAGGAGATTGTGAGCTCCTGCTAATAACACCGATGGCCGTCATGAACAGCACAAAGTAAAACTAACGTGTCTTCCGTCTCTCTTGGATGTGTGTTGCAATTGCCGACAGTATTCAGTACAGTAACATGCTGTACAGGTTTGTATCCGAGGAGCAATAGGCTACACCATATAGCCTAGGTGTGTAGGTTTGTGTAAGTACGATGTTCGAAAACGAAAACGAAAAAAAAAAATGTTCGCATAACGACGACGTCACTTTGCGACGCGTTTCTCAGAACGTAACCCCGTCGTTAAGTGGCCCATGACTATATATATATATATATATATATATATATATATATATATATATATATATATATATATATATATATATATATATATATATATATATATATATATATATATATATATATATATATATATATATGTCCTATTGCACAGCCACATCTTTTCAGTTCCAAACTCCTAACTCAGGGCACAAACACAACTTTGTGTGGGGGATGACATTGGCTTTGTGGCCATGACCTCACGCAGAGGTGGGGGAGGATTGGTGGGGGGAGGGGGGGTTGTAAATTCTCCATCAAGTATAAATGTGAACTGTGTAGTGCCTCCTGGTGGTGGTGGCAGAGGTTATTACAATTTCCTTTTTTACCTGGGTAATGCCGAGGTTAAATCACTCTTCGCACAAGTAAATTTGTCCTCGTTCCCTTCTCCCCCCCCCCACCCCCAAAACGGAGGAGTCTGTTAAAGCCTGTCATCATGTGCGAGACATTTCCAGCAGGAAGGAGACACCGGGACACATTTCTAGCAGGGAGACATAGTGTGTGACACCGGGACATATGGGGGCATGGGGGGGAGCAGGACGTGAGGACTGGGACGGGGAGTGGTTAAAGCACTCAATGCACGGGAAAATTTGTCTTCCTTCTCCTTCTCACCCAAAAATTTTGGCAAAGAGGATGACTAATTGGTCTGTCAGCAAAGCGACAGGTGGACTCTTCTATTAATTATCTATACGAATAAAAGGGTGTGTGTGTGTGTTTTGTTGTTGAGTGGTATCTTCATATGTGTGGTTCAGAATGTGGAATGGAATCCTCCCAGGATGGGCTCAAAGTATCCACCTTTATTTCGGTAAGGGGTCACGATTCATGGACCAAGCTGTGAAGTTTTCTGCTCTCAAAGTTTTGTGCCAAGGGCTCAATTGAGGATCGTCACTGAGCCCTGGACAGCTTCCAACTGTAGTTCGTTTGTAATAATATTCCCAGCGATGGTTTTTAATACCTCTGTGAGGCTCTTCGTCATCATTCCCGTAGCTCCAGCTATCACTGGGACAACTTTGGTATTCTTCAGCTTCCAGGATCTTTTCACTTCATTCTTGAGGTCTTGGTATTTGGTTATTTTCTTGATTTCTGCATCGTTTAGTCCAAAATCACTGGTATTACCACCTCACTTTGCAATGCCTTCTCTCTTTTTTTGTACCTAAGTATGATATCTGGTTGCAATGATTTGTTTTTGATGTTCACACTCGATGGGAACATTAGGTCATATGTGAACGTTACTTCCATGTTTTCAGTCCATGCTTTTGGTTTATGTTCCCACAAATTTTCTGGAACTGGAATAACAAAGTTTTTGCACATGTGCCTGTGGTTAACATTGCAAACTCTGTTGTGTCATTCTGCGTACAGCTATTCTGACATGAGATTTATTTTTATTTGTATTCGGTCAGTTAGCATAACATATCACTCTCTTGGCTAAAGCCACCTCCAGCCCTCTATCTCTCTCTCTATCTCCTCCTAGCCCCCCCCTTGAATAAAATGCAGCACAGCACTCTCTTCCCACACCTCTGTCTCTCCCTCTCTCTCCCCCTCACTCAATCACAACCCTTCCTCCTGTAGTGTATTGCAACGTTTCATGAGGCGTTGCTCTCCCCACCTCCACCCCCCTTCCTCGCTCTTCTCCACTTCTGAGCTACCCCTTCTTCACCCACTCCTCGCTTCACATCCCTCCTCTCCCCACCCCTCCCTTCCATCCTCTCTGCCTCCCCCTCCCTTTCTCTTTCTCCAGCCCCTCCCCTTCACACCTCCATCAGTGAAGTGATGGTTTGCATTTGCTAAGTATCAAAGAAATAAAGCACTTTCTTACCACTGACTGACTCAATGACTCACTGGTATTAAAGATCGGTAACTTCCTGGTGACGTCGAGAGCTGAAATAGTGTGGGCTGATGGACATCTAAGCCAATACACCAGGAAAAATCACAGAACTGTCATGAAGCATCCGCAAATGAAAATATAAATAAATAAACAAAAATAAATGAATTAAAAATCAAAGGCACGTGAGTAACCCGAGACAATGGGGAAGCACGGTTTGTATGCTTATTCAATGCGGAAGCATACTCTGTTATATTTATATATATATATATATATATATATATATATATATATATATATATATATATATATATATATATATATATATATATAACAGCTAAGCCATCCATATCTACTTCCCAACTGTGTCTATGGACAACCTCCTACAGTTGAGATACTTGTTTTTTCGGAAGTTGGGGGCAGGATTTGTACTCCGGCCACCGTAAAACCCTTCATTCCACAAAATAAACGACAAAGATATCTGAAAACCCACTCCGCGGGAGTACATCTTGTGCAGCTGTCCTCCACAGAGCAGTTCACCAGATGATGGGATTGGAGCAAAGCCTTCGGGACCCCCATTCTTTGATGACAAGAGGAAAACCACGTGGTAACCTTCCAGGGTCAGATTGCGGTTGTGTGTGTCGGGGTAGTGATGAGGTATCATCCACCAGATGGCGGTCTCCTTGGATTAACCTGAGGCGGTGCCTTCAGGTAAGTGCCTGGAATGTCCTATGCCTAAAAGGGGATGATCACCTGCTTCTGGTCATCATCTGAGCTCAAGCATTTGGACATCAGCATTGCAGCACTCTCTGAGGATCAAAGAACTGATTCCAATGCTAATTGAGGTAACACCAGTCAACGAGCGTATTATGAGAGGAAGGATTCGTCACTCCTCGGGTGTTGTTTTTATGGTCTCTATTTATGCTCCGACTGAGGCACGTGATCTCACCATGAAGGACACATTCTATGGCATGTTCGAGTCTGTGGTTGATCAGTGCCCCAGGTTTGATACTCTTCTCGTCTTGGGGGATTTCAATGCATTGACTGGAACTGAGAGGTTGGTTGTAATCCCATGGTTATGAAACATGTGTTGGTCCCCATGGGTCTGGAACTGTGAACCAGAATAGCACGAAATTCCTTGACTTTGCAAGAAGTCATGGACAGGGTGGCTGGTTCATGGTTTCATTGCCCACAGGCTCATCGCTGGACTTGGTATTCCAATGCCGGCAGTGTGGCAAAGGATATTGACCATGTGCTCGTTGATGGTTGCTGGAGGATGATCTAGAACTGCAAGGTCTACCAGAGCGCTTAGTTCCTCAATACTGACCACAGGCTTGTTGTCGCAACTCTGACGTTTCAGTTTAAATCCAGGAGAATGGTACCATCCCAGCCGAGGCTGGCTGTTGGCAAGTTCAATGATGAGAAGGAAGCTGAGGTGTTTGCAAACAGGCTGAGTGGAGATGTGGGGTGCCTGGGTGCTTTGGGGAATCCTGATTTGTGTCGTTGCTGTACTTGTGTCGTTGTTCTGTGCTTTGTCTGGAACACAGGCATCATCCCAACTGACTGGAAGCGGGGCCTTTGCGTTCCTCTCTGAAAGGGAAGGGTGATCACTAGGAATGCAACAACTACTGTTGTTGCACCAGGAATGCAACAACAACTACATGCAACAGGTATGATGCTGCTCTCAGTGCCAGGCAAGGTCTTTGCTCGGATAATTCTTGATATAGTGTAGTAGAGGGTAGAAAAATCGTGCAAATTATGATACAAGCATCAAATTTGGCATTTATGTTCTGCAGGGCTTTCTGATCAAATCTGCCCGATTGGCCATTTGAAAATCAAAGATGGCGGCCATTTTTCAAGATGGCCGCCAAGTTAGCCTCCCAAAGTCGACTTTTTGCTTTGAAGTATTTGTCGTTGTCCGATTTGCATGATCTTAGTGTGGATTCCAATGTTTTCAAGCCTGTTGGAGTGGATTTTCCTGTTTTAAAGACCCTGGCACACACTTTTTCTGATTTTGCACATTTGTTTATGTCTGGACGACACGAAGGGAACTTCGTTATCCACAAGTCTCGAAGAGAATTCTCTGCCCTGGCAATCGACCAAGCCCACGAGCAAAATAATGCAGTCATCAAAGGTGACGGAGGAGCAATTGGGTTGACAGAAGACCTGGCAGCACTTCGTAGGTGGATGGTCGCTGGACCCAAAGTGAGTCGTCTAGTAGCTGGATAAGAGGCCATGTCTGGTATGAAAGATGCAACCAACAACAGCAGACACCATGAGCAGACACTGAGTGCCCAGAAATCTTTCTTTGAAAAGGTGAAATCACTCTCTGCAGTAATGCAGGAGATGGGAAACCCATTCCAAGATGAATCAGCCGACCTACTGGTACTAGACATGAAGAACATTGCAGACCCAACTCTTGCCGAAATGGTAGCTACACATCACCAGCGGGACAAAGAGCAGTTCCATTCATTCATGGAGGGGCTACAGAATGAAGGTGAATGTCCTTTCTATCATCCAATCAAGAAAAACATTGTTTCTTTCTTCAAACAAGAGCAAGCTGGGGGAAGTTCTCAGGAGAAAGTCCTGAAAGACAACTGTTCATCTCATGCCAGAACAGGCAGTGTGACTTGCAAGAATTATTGAAGCATGAAAATCAGTCACACCCTGCATCTCTCAGTGACAGCGGCAAGCTTCATACATGTCAGAAGTCACAGCTGGCTGAAATTCTTGAAGCGCAAGTGAACATCCCAGACAGAGAACCAAGGGGAGATGCAGTCATCATTGATGGCTCAGCACTTATCAATGCCCTACCTCCACGCACTTCAAAGATATTTGATGACTATGCTAAAGAAGACATCATCCCAAAGGTGGAATCCTATGGTGCCAGGTACAAGAGGGTGGACGTAGTGTTTGATGTGTACAAGAAGTCAAGTCTGAAGTCCGAGGCAAGGTCGAAAAGGGGATAAGAAATCAGAAGAAGAGTGACAGGAACCAGTTAGACTCCAAGTAATTGGAAAAGCTTTCTTCGAGATGACAGCAACAAGACTGAGCTGTTTCACTTCCTTGCGGAAAAGATGTGTGAAGCACAGACGACAAGCACAGTCATTGTCACAAAAGGAGAAGATGCCATTAGCAACACAAGGAAGTCACTGGATGCTGTGTCTCCATGTTGTCATGAAGAAGCTGACACTCGAATATTTGTACACGCCAGGGATGCAACAACGGATGGTAGCAAGTCCATTATCATTAAGGCTAATGACAAGGATCGTACTAGTCATCGCAATATCTGTACTGCCATCCTTACAGGAACTAGGTCTTGAGAACATGTGGATTGCCTTTGGCCAAGGAACCAAGGTGTGATGGATTCCAGTCCATGAGGTAATTTCTGCAATAGGGCCTGAGAAGCTAGAGGGATCCCATACTTCCATGCGTTCACTGGATGTGACATCGTGTCTGCCTTCCGCGGTAAAGAGAAGAAAACTGCATGGCAGACTTGGAACGTCTTTGATGATGTTTCTGAAACATTCACCAATCTCAGCCAGCATCCAACATTGATTCGTGATCTTGACCTACAGAGGCTGGAGAGATTCGTTGTCCTCATGTAAGACAGATCAAGCGTAGCCACTGGTGTGGACAGAGCAAGACTGGATCTCTTTGCCCGCAAGCAGAGGCCATACAACTCAATTTCACCAACACAGGCAGCCCTCAGAGAACATGCAAAGCGTGTGGCCTATCAGGCTGGAATCATTTGGGGCCAGGCAACCATCTCCAGTCCAGACACGAGCAGTTCCACTGAATGGAGATGGACACATAAAGGAGAGACGTGGCAGATATGTTGGACAACACTACCCCCTATTGCAGCCAGCTGTCAGGAACTGACCAAGTGTTCCTGTAAGAAAGGTTGCAACCAGAGATGCAAGTGCTTTCAGTCAGGGCTCCCCTGCACAGCACTCTGCAGCTGCATATGTGGACAGTAGCAGCTGGAGGAACATTCACATGGTATGCATAACTTTGAACATTTACTAGCCAGGGCCCAGTTGCAGAAAGGCCTTAGCTTCCTCATCTGACAATCATCAAAGTGGTGCAAAATCAGAAAAAGTGTGTCAAGGGGCTTTAAAAACAGGAAAATCCACTCCAGCAGGCTTGAAAACATAGGAATCCACACTTAGATCATGCAAATCGGACAACTACAAATACTTCTAAGCAAAAAGTCAACTTCGGGAGGCTAACTTGGCGGCCATCTTGAAAAATGGCCGACATCTTTGATTTTCAAATGGCCAATCAGGCAGATTTGATTAGAATCCCCTGGAGAACAAATGTGCCAATTTTGATGCTTGTATCATCATTCGCACGATTCCTCTCAAAAATTGCTGTTATCTGCCCAACTAATAGGGTTCGCCACCATCTGCTTGAGCACCAGTGTCAGAGCAGTCAGGATTTACACCAAATAAGTCAATGATTGACCGTATCCTTGCTCTTCGTGTCCTCACCGAACGCAGATGAGAGTTTCGGTCGGAGCTGCTTGCAACCTATGTTGATCTCTGCAAAGTGTTCACTTCAGTGAATGGGGATGCCCTCTGGAGGATTCTTGGTCTTCGTGGGGTGCTACCAAAACTGATCAATCTGATGTCTGAACTATACTCTGGAAGTGAGAGTGCTGTGAGATGTGGTCATACCATCTCTGACTTGTTTCCAGTTGTTACTGGAGTTCGTCAGGGGTGTGGACTGGCCCAAAAACATTTCAGCACTTGTATGGACTGGATTCTGTGGAGAATGTCGGATCAATCAAGCTGTGGTGCATCGTTTAGGAATGGCAAGATCTCGGACCTTGATTTCACAGATGATACAGTCATCTTTGCGGAGACTCTAGATATCCTTTTGGGGGCCTTCGAGGTGCTGAATGACAAGTCGGAGCCGATGGGATTATGGGATTCCTGGGTCAAAACTGAGATCCAAGCTTTAAATGCTGCTATCCTGTTTGTACCTGTTTGTGGTGAGGATGTTGAGGTCACGGAGAGATTCACTTACCATGGCAGTGATATTCATGTTTCTGCTGGCTGTGAGCCAGAGGTCAATAGAGGTCTGGGTCAGGCCTGTGGAGTTATGAATTCGCTCGATCATGGGGTGTGGTGCTGCCGGAAACTGTGTAGGAGGAAGAAAGTCTTTAGGTCCTTAGTGTTCTGAGATCTGAGTTCTGAGGGATCTTAGACAGACACTTAATTCTTTTGGTACCAGGTCTCTTCGAAGAATCCTTGTCTGTTGTTGGTCAGACTTTGTGTCCAATGAGCAGTTGCTGAGAGAGACTCAAATGAGATTTGGTATCTGCATAGTCCGTGAGCATCAGCTGCGGCTGTATGGGCATGTGGCTCATTTCCCTGACACTGATCCTATTCACCAGATTCTTTCAGCAAGGGAGTCTTGTGAGTGGAGGAAGCCAATGGGCCGACCATTTTCCTCCTGGTCGCAGCAGGTTGATCAGCATCTCAAGGAGATGGGGATGGGTCAGACATCTGCCTGGGGGATGGTCAGACAGAGGCCCCTGGGGTGCTGTCAGAAAGTGGACGCAGCGACGCACTGCTCTGGTGCATGCTCCCATATCTGACCTGACCCGATGCCTTGTGCATGCCATTTTCTGGGAACGTTAAAGCAAACAAAAGGAAATTGCATTAAAACACCCCTCTACCTCGCATATCGATTCCCCCCGGAGATACCCGACTTCATGACTTTAAATGTTAACATTTGACATGCAGTGAAGATATTTTTATTTCTCCCAGTGGAAAAGGCAAATGGCTAAAGTGGCACAGTCTCTTGTTCAAGAAAATCACAAGGGATGGGAATTTTGAATAGGCTGCATCAAGGCACCGTGTCGGAGTAAATATCATCTCAATTTTGCATGCTGGCAATTGTTTGTCATGTTTTCGATATTGATTTTAGGCCATGGAGGAACATTTACAGAAATAACAATAAGGACAAACATATTAGTTGACACCAGTGTTCCACTATATTAATTACGAGGATGACAGTGAACAAACATTTAACATACGGGATCGTAACCTGCATTTTCAGCATCTTGAGCCAGGGGCTCAAATGCCAATGCTCAACATTCTGGAATCAACATAAAGGCTGAATGATTCATGCTACAAGCAGTTTGTACAAGGAAAGCGGAAGTATCAAGTTCACGAATGAATACTTATCTGGAATTCAATGACCAATTTTGCCCACTCGTTACATAATTAAGGATCAGGAGCTGTGCTGCTGATATGGTACTTGTGCACATGAGGGCAGGAATTTGGAATTTGCTCGACGTTTTGGTGATGATTGCTTATGCTTCATAGGACACCTCATTGCAAGTATAAATTGTGTACCCAGGTTAATATCAATCTGTGGGAGAGTACACTTTCTGAATATAACACAGGCGAGACATCTGAAAAGCCAAGATTGCCACCTCTGCACCATCCCCATTTCGAGTGAGGTGTGTTGTGGAGAGAAAAATCACCAGGTAGGTCCTCCCTCAGTTCCACATGGCCCCGAGATGCAAAGTAATCTATCTACATTAACTGTGCCTTTCATCTGTACATATCTCTCTTGCAAAAAAGTTACATTTCTAAAAAGGGAGTCCAGTTAAAATATCACTCTCTGGACTCATAAGATTCCCCGAAGAGATACACGACTTGAGTTCTTCTTCAATGAATGGTGATTGCTCTTTCAGGATTAAGTGAGAGATCACAATTAACTTCACTTCTTGCCACTGTTATCCATTTAAATTTAGCAATAATTTTTTTTTTCTTCGTCTTCTTCTTCTTCTCTACCCTTTTTGAGGGGTGAGGTCCAATGGTACGAAGCTTCTGCCCTGCCTCGACCACGATACTCATCAACTTCCCCCTGTCCTCAGCCAACTCTCTCCACATTATTGATATCACTCTTCACACAATGTTCCCATCTCAACCGCGGTCGATCTCTTTTCTTCCTGCCTTGCTCCCTCAACATATCTGCTCTCTTTGCCATTCTCTCTTCCTCCATCCACACTGAGTATGCAGCCCACTTCAGCTGGCTTTTTACCAATCTTCCCATCAAGCTCATCTGCACACCAATCTCCTCCCTCAGTTCATCCATCCTCCTTCGATGAACCCTCTTCACTTCCACAATCCTCCTGACAGTTTTTCTTGCAGAACTACAGCTGCTGCTGTTGTTGTCTCTCTGGCAGTGCCACCATTTTGAGACCGTAAACATAGGTCGGCATTACACAAGACACTAAAACTTTCCCATTCGATTTTATTGATATTTTTCGGTCTGTCATTACTCCCTCCACCCTCCTCCATGCAATCACACCCGGCTGAATCCTCTTCCACACCTCTGCCTCAGACTTACCACCACCAGTCACTGTTTCTCACAGGTACTCAAACCTATTTCCTTATCTGATTTATTTACACTCTAACCTGATATTAATTTTCTTTCTCTGGTATCACACCCACATCACCTGTCTTCTCCATTTTCATCTGCAGCCCATGCATCCCAAATTCCTCCTTATAGTCCCTCAGTACCTTTTGCATCTCCCACCCACTCTCCACCACAACAGCCACATCGTCCGCATACTGTACAACATCCTCCTCAAAATACGTTTCATATTTACCATCCTGCCTACCAACTCTATCATCATCACCATCACCATGATAAACATGAATGGGCTGAGAGAGCTTCCCTGCCTCAAACCGATGTTCACACAAAACTCCTCAGACATCAGAGGACCAACCAAAACTCTTCCCTTTGTTCCCTTGCATTAATCAAATGGAAGACCAAGAAGGAACCAGAAGACGTAAAGAGCAAATATGGAGTCATCAGGAGAAACCTGAATAGGTTTCGGGTTTCAGCTGCGACTCCACTACCCTCAAACCCATCCAGGCACAGCCAAGTGAGCCTTACAGAAACATTTCTGCAAGAATTCACTTCTTCTTGGACAGAAAGATAACCAAAGAGAGGAAAATAGAGTAAAAGAGATGAAAGAAGAAAAAGCAAGAGTGAGAATGAGTAAAGAGAATTGTAAAATAAATCAATAGATTTGAAAGAAGTGTGGAAAGAAGAAAGAACAAAGATGTCGGGGAAAACCCGGACAGATAGATTTCAGCATTTACTCCCCAGACTCAAACGCAGCAACAGGTGCAAGCTACCTGAGGTCCATCAGCAGGGAAGCACAAGTCCACGCAGCATCAGGATTATTTTAATTAATCGTGATACTAAGAATTATCAATCACGAGCAGAGTACCCGCCCGACGGGCAATCTTGTTCCAAACATGCAACACGTTCTTCCAGCGCATACCTTTATTTGGGCGGTGTATAGGCAAGTGACAGCTCTGTATGCGCAATAAAAAAATAACCCGGGTTATGTGCAGGAAGCAAAAACATACCCTACTGCTTATAATTCAAAACACCTCAGTGTTCTGGAAAACGTGGGAACAAGAATACAGTAATACCTCGATTTATGAACAACATGCATTCCTGAAAAGTGCTTAAATCGAAAGTTCATAAATCAGGAGTGATTTTCCCCTTAGATATAATGATATCGTGGGGGGACGTGTTCCCCCCAAAAATACTATCACCCCAAAATTCAATAATAATGGAGAGAATATAAAAAAATGGACAGTAATAATAATAATAATAATAATAATAATAATAATAATAATAATAACACATGTCACTTTCAAGCTACGCAAGTTATGGTGCCTCTTAAAAAGGGAAAACCATCTGTCACTCACACCAAAAGTCTCCATAATGGAACTTTCACCCTGACTGCCAGTTGAGTCTTCGAAAAGGCTCTTGGCCTTTTCTTTAATGACCATCATGTTATAATTGGAACATTTTCTTGAGTTTGCCTTTCAATCTAAACACTAAGCAAATGCTCCACATTATCCATGACAGAGCTAAGTGTTTTGGTGAATTTCACTGCACTGGAAGGTGTCACCCATTGAGCACATTCCATGATGTTTTCTTTGTTGCGTTTCGAAATCACCATTGTATTCGCCAGGCCAAAGTCACGTGCACTCAACCAGTCACACCAGGCGTGAACTGGCGTCAAACCTTCTTAGAATTTTGGTTCACGAGTCAGTAAGTGACCACTATATTCGTTATCGGTGTGTCTGTGTGTGTCTGTGTGTGTCTGTGTGTGTCTGTGTGTGTGTGTGTGTGTGTGTGTGTGTGTGTGTGTGTGTGTGTGTGTGTGTGTGTGTGTGTGTGTGTGTGTGTGTGTGTGTGTGTGTGTGTGTGTGTGTGTGTGTGTGTGTGTGTGTGTGTGTGTGTCTGTCTGGCCCGGGCATAGCTCCGTGGGTTTTGATCCGATCCTGATAAAATTTGGGTGGGAGGTTTACATCATGATCTAGTTGTGTTTTCCTGAGAATGGGCATGGTGCGCCCATTATGGGTGGAGCCACACCCAAAAAACATGTGTTTTTAGGGGGTACCCGATTTCAAGTTACATCTTCTCCGAGGGGGTTTGTCGAATCTGGCAGGGGTTTCGGTGTTTGGTTAGCCCAATGGCACCAGCATAGCCCCACGGAGCTCGATTTTTCATTTTCATCCCAAGGTCAAGGTCACAAGGTCACGAACTTCGAAAATTACGAATTTTGACATAAAAATCATACGACCGCCCAAACTTTGAGAGCTGGGATGACAATATTTTTTGTGCATAATCTTGAGGTCATTCCCCACCTAAAGTCTTGAAACCATTTTGCTCTATCTCGAACACCTTGCCCATGGCGCCCCCTTCAAGTTAGTCTTTACGCTGATTTCATCAAAGTATGGATAATCCGATGAGTGCGAAATGCCATATAGCCTATATGACGTTATATTGTTCCTGGAATGTTCCAGAGGAAATTTTGCACCAAAGGTCATTATCCTTGACCTTTGACCTTTAAAGTTCACAAAGGTCAAATTTTCAAAGTTGTGGGAATCGAACCGGGTTTTCGACCTTCTTCGACGAACTAACTCCAATAAGCTATAGCACGTATCCTGTTTCCTTATTTTAATGTCCACAACATTGTTTTGTGACCTTTAAAGGTTATGCAAAGGTCAATTTTTTTAAGTTGTTGAACGAAACCGGGTTTTCGACATTTTGCAGCTAATAACCTGTCACTCGTACCACATCATGTTGATAATTTTTATAACTTGGTCAAAAATTATCACATTGTCTCATCCTTGACTTCTGAAACAATCTACATCGTCAAATACCACTCGTGAAGCATTGCCGTCTCCAGACTTGTCGATTTTACTTTCTAACGATACCACTTTTCTACTTCTCTTTCCACGAGTATCACTTCCTTGAGCACTTATCTTCCTTTTAGGAGCCATAGTTATGGATGAATACAGTGCAGTACCACATTGTAATGTACAAGAACGTTTGAGTAGATACAATTCACTTTAACACTGCACTTCAGTGCAAACGTGATGACATAGCCACACAGGAGAGAATGAGGGAAGTGATGCTCTGACATCATCAACCCCGATGTAAGCGTTTGCCGATGTGGTGTGTTGCAGTGAGGTACGTGTTTATTTTAAATTACACGATCAAAATTTTTGATCAAATGATCATAAGGTCGCATTTTGAATTTGTAGTTGAAAGCTTAGTTGACTGAAGTTGAGCAAAAGTTCGTAATTTCACGATTTAAGGTCGTAAATCGAATTTTTGGTGTCACAAAATTTAGTTAATAACATGGAAAGTTTGTAAATCGGAGGTTCGTAAATCGTGATATTACTGTACTGTGCTGTAAATACCTGGTGTTGGTTTAATGGTGAGGGTGGTGGGTTTTGGGATCCTTGGATCCTGAGTTCAAATCCTGCTTGGCTGTTGAATTTCTACCAGGTGTGGTAGACTCTGACTGTCATCCTTCTGAGGTCGGCAAAATGAGTGCCAACTTGCTGGTATCCTGTGTCAGAGGGGTGACCCGTCCAGGATTGTGCCCAATAGCCCAGGAGACTACTTCGGCAGCATCAATGCTCTGCACAGAGTGAGGTCCCAATGGATGGATGGTGCTGTAAATAGTGGAGACTCGTCATACCATCCTCCACCTGGAGGCGGCACTACATGATACACATTTACATAGAAAATTTGCTTCCAACCCTTCTCCCACCCTTCTCCAACCCTTCACCCCGGCAAGACTACCAGCAAAGATAAAAACACCATTATACATTAATTTGGGGTCATGCTCATCCTCTGTAGCAAGTCTGGATGTAATTGGTCCAGAGCTGTAGGAGGAGTAGTATGACAAACAAACAAATACACAAACACCAGTTCATGAATTATAGTATGGACTCGCAAACACAAACCGTCGCTTCGCTGAGATGGGAACATTGGGGTGGGGGGTAGAGAAAGAGGTAGAGGAGGAAAGAGTATGGGGTAGTTAGGAGGGGTGGGGGAGCGAGGAGGGAGGGAAGGTGTGAGAAGTAAGAGGAAGGGAAGGCAGACGTGTGGTGGAGCATTAATTACCATTCATACTGTCTCATCAAAATGCTTCTGTATAGAATAACAGTGAAGATGGAAACATAATAATGTCTGAAATGCATTTTGTATTGGTCATCCTATAAATACCACCCAGAGACAAACACCACTGGGACACGTCTGGAGACAAACACCGCCCGGATGTGAACAGAGCCAAGCCGTCCAGAGACAAACATTGCTCAGAAACGTCGAGAGACAAACTGTCGTCCAGACATAAACAAGACCAGATTGGCATCCGGAGCCAAGCTCTCCAGAGACAAACACCGCCCGGACGTGTCCGGAGACAAACACCGTGTCAGGGGGATACAAGTACACTACCGGTCAAAAGTTTTAGAACACTCCCATTTTTCCAGTTTTTACTGAAATTTAAGCAGTTCAAGTCCAGTGAATAACCTGAAATGGTACAAAACTAAGCAGTAAACTGCCAGAGGTTAAAAAAAAAAAATAAGAAAAAAAAGTTTAGGTTACCAAAAACTGAAAAATAATGTACATTTCAGAGTTGTTAAAAAAGGCCCTTTTCAGGGAACAAGTAATGGGTGAGCAACTGCAGTTGTTCTGCAGCAATGGAAATAAACTTCCTTGCTTGATGCTCAACATTTAAAAACGATTGTTGAAACTACCATAAGTTGGGAACCATTGTGCAGTTTTGAAGGGCCTAATGACCTCCTCCGTTGAAGTTCCTTCGCAGGGAACTCATATTGTAACCTTCTGGCAGAGACTGTGTATCTGATGGATGCAACTTAAGGTATGTGTGTGTCACTTTTTCGTGTTAACTTACATCACATGCTTATCATTTTTTCTGACTAGGTAATGTTCAAAAGCATTATGTTCAAGTCCATTTGAGTCCCTATTTGGAGAAACTGAAACCGAGTTTTCGAAAAACATGTGAAACTAGGACATTCGGTAGATTGCATACCTCCACCAGGCTGACTAGTTTACATTTTGTATTCCACTGATAGGCCGGATTTGTATTCGGACCTGAACTGAAATTTAATCGGCTTGTTCTGGTCACCAAACCAACTGATCCACCAGGTTTCGTCCCAATACATCCAAAACTTTTTGAGATATCGTGCTATACTGTATACCTGTTTGAGCTCAATCACGAAATGGTGAAGAATGACTTCAAAAAATTATCTCATCCAGATCCGCATCTTTACCAAGATCGAAACAATTCTTCCTCGTCACCCACCCAACCACTCCACGAAATTTCATTCGAATCCATTTGCAATGTTTTGAGATATCCTGCACACAAACAGACAGACGGACGGACAGACAGGAGTGAAAACATAACCTCCGCACACCTGCGGAGGTAACAAACCTCTTTAAGAATGATGCACTGTGAGGAAGAGAGTTGAAGGCAAGCGTGAGCTATCAACATGAAGAGGAACTGATCAGAGAAGACAAAGGCAATAAAAATACTATTGTTCACTCATCAGACCGCTTTGATCAAATTTAGCTGCAGTGACTCCTGGTCATAGTATTGATTATTGTAAGGTTACCTGCAGATCAGGTAATGCGCACTCACCTCTGTGATGTCCAGCCTATGGTTGAGTCTCCGCCAAGCGATAAACTGTCACTGTCATCCCCGTGTTTCACAGCAAGGGTCAATTATAAATGTGTATTCCGTCCATCGGATGGATTTTAAATGGGTGTCCCGTCTGCCACCATTAGTTGGTGGACGTTAAAGGTCCGAGGATGTCCTTCACGAAGAGTAGGCGACATATCACCAACACCACTGCAAAATTCTAAACCTGCCTGTCCTCACCTGCAGAGGGCATCGCATCAGCGGGACTGCCGCACCCTCAGGCAATAATTACACCTGCAGCTCTGAGCTGCAAACGAAAGAAGACGACGGAATAAGAAGAAGACTGAAGAAGAATAAGACCTGTGATCAGTGTGGTTAGTGTGGTAAGTGTGGTTGTTGGTAATGGAAATTGGACGAGGATTAAATTCTGATCGACTTCAACCAACGAACATGATCATTTACTGATGCCCAGCTGTGATGCTGCTACAGTGAGCTGTGAGCTATAACTTCAACACAGCACAGATCAACCTGAATGTAGCTCCCCTTGGTGGTCTACTTAAACACAGTGCCCCTTGGTGGTCTACTTAAACACAGTGCCCCTTGGTGGTCTACTTAAACACAGTGCCCCTTGGTGGTCTACTTAAACACAGTGCCCCTTGGTGGTCTACTTTAAAACATCTCCCCTTGGACGTATACTTCAACACATCTCCCCTTTGGTGGAATACCTTAACATAGCCCCCTTGGAGGAATACTTCAACATAGCTCCCCTTTGGTATATACTTTAACACAGCTCCCCTTTGGTATATACTTTAACACAGCTCCCCTTTGGTGATACACTTTAACATAGCTCCCCTTTGGTGATCAACTTTAACACAGCTCCCCTTGGTGATACACTTTAACATAGCTCCCCTTGGTGATACACTTTAACACAGCTCCCCTTGGTGGTCGACTTTAATATAGCTCCCCTTGGTGATACACTTTAACATAGCTCCCCTTGGTGGTCGACTTTAATATAGCTCCCCTTGGTGATACACTTTAACATAGCTCCCCTTGGTGGTCGACTTTAATATAGCTCCCCTTGGTGATACACTTTAACACAGCTCCCCTTTGGTGATACACTTTAACACGGCTCCCCTTTGGTGATACACTTTAACACAGCTCCCCTTGGTGATACACTTTAACACAGCTCCCCTTGGTGATACACTTTAACATAGCTCCCCTTGGTGGTCGACTTTAATATAGCTCCCCTTGGTGATACACTTTAACACAGCTCCCCTTGGTGATACACTTTAACATAGCTCCCCTTGGTGATACACTTTAACACAGCTCCCCTTGGTGATACACTTTAACATAGCTCCCCTTGGTGATACACTTTAACACAGCTCCCCTTGGTGATACACTTTAACATAGCTCCCCTTGGTGATACACTTTATCACAGCTCCCCTTGGTGATACACTTTAACATAGCTCCCCTTGGTGATACACTTTAACATAGCTCCCCTTGGTGATACACTTTAACATAGCTCCCCTTGGTGATACACTTTAACACAGCTCCCCTTGGTGATACACTTTAACATAGCTCCCCTTGGTGATACACTTTAACATAGCTCCCCTTGGTGATACACTTTAACATAGCTCCCTTTGGTGATACACTTTAACATAGCTCCCCTTGGTGATACACTTTAACACAGCTCCCCTTGGTGATACACTTTAACATAGCTCCCCTTGGTGATACACTTTAACATAGCTCCCCTTGGTGATACACTTTAACATAGCTCCCCTTGGTGATACATTTTAACATAGCTCCCCTTGGTGATACACTTTAACATAGCTCCCCTTGGTGATACACTTTAACACAGCTCCCCTTGGTGATACACTTCAACACGGCTCCCCTTGGTGGTACACTTTAACATAGCTCCCCTTGGTGGTCGACTTTAATATGGCTCCCCTTGGTGGTATACTTTAACATAGCTCCCCTTAGTGGTCGACTTTTATTTAGCTCCCCTTGGTGGTACACTTTAACATAGCTCCCCTTGGTGATACACTTTAACACAGCTCCCCTTGGTGATACACTTTAACACAGCTCCCCTTGGTGATACATTTTAACATAGCTCCCCTTGGTGGTCGACTTTAATATAGCTCCCCTTGGTGGTATACTTTAATATAGCTCCCCTTGGAGGTCGACTTTAATATAGCTCCCCTTGGTGGTCCACTTCAACACAGCTCCCCTTGGTGATACACTTTAACACAGCTCCCCTTGGTGATACACTTTAACACAGCTCCCCTTGGTGATACACTTTAACACGGCTCCCCTTGGTGATACACTTTAACACAGCTCCCCTTGGTGATACATTTTAACATAGCTCCCCTTAGTGGTACACTTTAACATAGCTCCCCTTGGTGGTCGACTTTAACATAGCTCCCCTTTGGTATATACTTTAACATAGCTCCCCTTGGTGGTCGACTTTAATATGGCTCCCCTTGGTGGTATACTTTAACATAGCTCCCCTTAGTGGTATACTTTAATATAGCTCCCCTTGGTGGTATACTTTAACATAGCTCCCCTTAGTGGTATACTTTAATATAGCTCCCCTTGGTGGTATACTTTAATATAGCTCCCCTTGGAGGTCGACTTTAATATAGCTCCCCTTGGTGGTCCACTTTAACATAGCTCCCCTTGGTGGTATACTTCAACACAGCTCCCCTTAGTGATACACTTTAACACAGCTCCCCTTGGTGATACACTTTAACATAGCTCCCCTTTGGTGATACACTTTAACACGGCTCCCCTTTGGTGATACACTTTAACACAGCTCCCCTTGGTGATACACTTTAACATAGCTCCCCTTTGGTGATACACTTTAACACGGCTCCCCTTTGGTGATACACTTTAACACGGCTCCCCTTTGGTGATACACTTTAACACAGCTCCCCTTGGTGATACACTTTAACACAGCTCCCCTTGGTGATACATTTTAACATAGCTCCCCTTGGTGGTCGACTTTAATATGGCTCCCCTTGGTGGTATACTTTAACATAGCTCCCCTTAGTGGCTCCTTGGTGTAATATAGCTCCCTTGGTGGTCACTTTAACATAGCTCCCCTTGGTGGTACTAACATAACACAGCTCCCCTTGGTGATACACTTTAACATAGCTCCCCTTGGTGATACACTTTAACACAGCTCCCCTTGGTGATACACTTTAACACAGCTCCCCTTGGTGATACACTTTAACATAGCTCCCCTTGGTGATACACTTTAACACAGCTCCCCTTGGTGATACACTTTAACATAGCTCCCCTTGGTGATACACTTTAACATAGCTCCCCTTGGTGATACACTTTAACACAGCTCCCCTTGGTGATACACTTTAACATAGCTCCCCTTGGTGATACACTTTAACATAGCTCCCCTTGGTGATACACTTTAACATAGCTCCCCTTGGTGATACACTTTAACATAGCTCCCCTTGGTGATACACTTTAACATAGCTCCCCTTGGTGATACACTTTAACATAGCTCCCCTTGGTGGTCGACTTTAACACAGCTCCCCTTGGAGGTATACTTTAACACAGCTCCCCTTGGAGGTCGACTTTAATATAGCACCCCTTAGTGGTACACTTTAACACAGCTCCCCTTGGTGGTCGACTTTAACATAGCTCCCCTTGGTGGTATACTTTAACATAGCTCCCCTTGGAGGTATACTTTAACACAGCTCCCCTTAGTGGTACACTTTAACATAGCTCCCCTTGGTGGTCGACTTTAACACAGCTCCCCTTGGAGGTATACTTTAACACAGCTCCCCTTGGTGATACACTTTAACACAGCACCCCTTAGTGGTACACTTTAACACAGCTCCCCTTGGTGGTACCCTTTAACACGGCTCCCCTTGGTGATACACTTTAACACAGCTCCCCTTGGTGGTACACTTTAACATAGCTCCCCTTGGTGGTACACTTTAACACAGCTCCCCTTGGTGGTACACTTTAACACAGCTCCCCTTGGTGGTACACTTTAACACAGCTCCCCTTGGTGGTACACTTTAACACAGCTCCCCTTGGTGATACACTTTAACATAGCTCCCCTTGGTGGTACACTTTAACACAGCTCCCCTTGGTGATACACTTCAACACGGCTCCCCTTGGAGGTATACTTTAACACAGCTCCCCTTAGTGGTACACTTTAACATAGCTCCCCTTGGTGGTACACTTTAACATAGCTCCCCTTGGTGATACACTTTAACATAGCTCCCCTTGGTGATACACTTTAACACAGCTCCCCTTGGTGATACACTTTAACACAGCTCCCCTTGGAGGTATACTTTAACACAGCTCCCCTTAGTGGTACACTTTAACACAGCTCCCCTTGGTGATACACTTTAACACAGCTCCCCTTGGAGGTACACTTTAACACAGCTCCCCTTAGTGGTACACTTTAACACAGCTCCCCTTGGTGATACACTTTAACACAGCACCCCTTAGTGGTACACTTTAACATAGCTCCCCTTGGTGGTCGACTTTAACACAGCTCCCCTTGGTGATACACTTTAACATAGCTCCCCTTGGTGATACACTTTAACACAGCTCCCCTTAGTGGTACACTTTAACACAGCTCCCCTTGGTGATACACTTTAACATAGCTCCCCTTGGTGATACACTTTAACATAGCTCCCCTTGGTGATACACTTTAACACGGCTCCCCTTTGGTGATACACTTTAACATAGCTCCCCTTGGTGATACACTTTAACACAGCTCCCCTTGGTGATACACTTTAACATAGCTCCCCTTGGTGATACACTTTAACATAGCTCCCCTTGGTGATACACTTTAACACAGCTCCCCTTGGTGGTACACTTTAACACAGCTCCCCTTGGTGGTACACTTTAACACAGCTCCCCTTGGTGGTACACTTTAACATAGCTCCCCTTGGTGGTACACTTTAACACAGCTCCCCTTGGTGGTACACTTTAACATAGCTCCCCTTGGTGATACACTTTAACACAGCTCCCCTTGGTGGTACACTTTAACACAGCTCCCCTTGGTGGTACACTTTAACACAGCTCCCCTTGGTGGTACACTTTAACACAGCTCCCCTTGGTGGTACACTTTAACATAGCTCCCCTTGGTGGTACACTTTAACACAGCTCCCCTTGGTGGTACACTTTAACACAGCTCCCCTTGGTGGTACACTTTAACACAGCTCCCCTTGGTGGTACACTTTAACACAGCTCCCCTTGGTGGTACACTTTAACACAGCTCCCCTTGGTGGTACACTTTAACATAGCTCCCCTTGGTGATACACTTTAACACAGCTCCCCTTGGTGGTACACTTTAACACAGCTCCCCTTGGTGGTACACTTTAACACAGCTCCCCTTGGTGATACACTTTAACATAGCTCCCCTTGGTGATACACTTTAACATAGCTCCCCTTGGTGATACACTTTAACACAGCTCCCCTTGGTGGTACACTTTAACACAGCTCCCCTTGGTGGTACACTTTAACACAGCTCCCCTTGGTGATACACTTTAACACGGCTCCCCTTGGTGATACACTTTAACACAGCTCCCCTTGGTGATACATTTTAACATAGCTCCCCTTGGTGGTCGACTTTAATATGGCTCCCCTTGGTGGTCGACTTTAATATGGCTCCCCTTAGTGGTCGACTTTTATTTAGCTCCCCTTGGTGGTACACTTTAACATAGCTCCCCTTGGAGGTCGACTTTAATATAGCTCCCCTTAGTGGTCGACTTTTATTTAGCTCCCCTTGGTGGTACACTTTAACATAGCTCCCCTTGGTGGTCGACTTTAATATGGCTCCCCTTGGTGGTCGACTTTTATTTAGCTCCCCTTGGTGGTACACTTTAACATAGCTCCCCTTGGTGGTCGACTTTAATATGGCTCCCCTTAGTGGTCGACTTTTATTTAGCTCCCCTTGGTGGTACACTTTAACATAGCTCCCCTTGGAGGTCGACTTTAATATAGCTCCCCTTAGTGGTCGACTTTTATTTAGCTCCCCTTGGTGGTACACTTTAACATAGCTCCCCTTGGTGGTCGACTTTAATATGGCTCCCCTTGGAGGTACACTTTAACATAGCTCCCCTTGGTGGTCGACTTTAACACAGCTCCCCTTGGAGGTATACTTTAACATAGCTCCCCTTTGGTATATACTTTAACATAGCTCCCCTTGGTGGTCGACTTTAATATGGCTCCCCTTGGTGGTATACTTTAACATAGCTCCCCTTAGTGGTATACTTTAATATAGCTCCCCTTGGTGGTCGACTTTAACATAGCTCCCCTTGGTGGTATACTTCAACACAGCTCCCCTTCGTGGTACACTTTAACACAGCTCCCCTTGGAGGTATACTTCAACACAGCTCCCCTTAGTGATACACTTTAACACAGCTCCCCTTGGTGATACACTTTAACATAGCTCCCCTTTGGTGATACACTTTAACACGGCTCCCCTTTGGTGATACACTTTAACACGGCTCCCCTTTGGTGATACACTTTAACACAGCTCCCCTTGGTGATACACTTTAACACAGCTCCCCTTGGTGATACACTTTAACACAGCTCCCCTTGGTGATACACTTTAACACGGCTCCCCTTGGTGATACATTTTAACATAGCTCCCCTTGGTGATACACTTTAACATAGCTCCCCTTGGTGGTACACTTTAACATAGCTCCCCTTGGTGATACATTTTAACATAGCTCCCCTTGGTGATACACTTTAACATAGCTCCCCTTGGTGATACATTTTAACATAGCTCCCCTTGGTGATACACTTTAACATAGCTCCCCTTGGTGATACACTTTAACACAGCTCCCCTTGGTGGTACACTTTAACATAGCTCCCCTTTGGTGATACACTTTAACACAGCTCCCCTTGGTGATACACTTTAACACAGCTCCCCTTGGTGATACACTTTAACATAGCTCCCCTTTGGTGATACACTTTAACACAGCTCCCCTTGGTGATACACTTTAACACAGCTCGCCTTGGTGATACACTTTAACACAGCTCCCCTTGGTGGTACACTTTAACACGGCTCCCCTTGGTGGTACACTTTAACATAGCTCCCCTTGGTGATACACTTTAACACAGCTCCCCTTGGTGATACACTTTAACATAGCTCCCCTTGGTGGTACACTTTAACATAGCTCCCCTTGGTGATACATTTTAACATAGCTCCCCTTGGTGATACACTTTAACATAGCTCCCCTTGGTGATACATTTTAACATAGCTCCCCTTGGTGATACACTTTAACACAGCTCCCCTTGGTGATACACTTTAACACAGCTCCCCTTGGTGATACACTTTAACATAGCTCCCCTTGGTGATACACTTTAACACAGCTCCCCTTGGTGATACACTTTAACATAGCTCCCCTTGGTGATACACTTTAACATAGCTCCCCTTGGTGGTCGACTTTAATATAGCTCCCCTTGGTGATACACTTTAACATAGCTCCCCTTGGTGATACACTTTAACACAGCTCCCCTTGGTGATACACTTTAACACAGCTCCCCTTGGTGATACACTTTAACACAGCTCCCCTTGGTGATACACTTTAACATAGCTCCCCTTGGTGGTACACTTTAACATAGCTCCCCTTAGTGGTACACTTTAACACAGCTCCCCTTGGTGGTACACTTTAACACAGCTCCCCTTGGTGGTACACTTTAACACAGCTCCCCTTGGTGGTACACTTTAACACAGCTCCCCTTGGTGGTACACTTTAACACAGCTCCCCTTGGTGGTACACTTTAACACAGCTCCCCTTGGTGATACACTTTAACATAGCTCCCCTTGGTGGTACACTTTAACATAGCTCCCCTTGGTGGTACACTTTAACATAGCTCCCCTTGGTGGTACACTTTAACATAGCTCCCCTTGGTGGTACACTTTAACACAGCTCCCCTTGGTGGTACACTTTAACACAGCTCCCCTTGGTGGTACACTTTAACACAGCTCCCCTTGGTGATACACTTTAACACAGCTCCCCTTGGTGATACACTTTAACACAGCTCCCCTTGGTGATACACTTTAACATAGCTCCCCTTGGTGATACACTTTAACACAGCTCCCCTTGGTGATACACTTTAACATAGCTCCCCTTGGTGATACACTTTAACATAGCTCCCCTTGGTGATACACTTTAACATAGCTCCCCTTGGTGATACACTTTAACATAGCTCCCCTTGGTGATACACTTTAACACAGCTCCCCTTGGTGGTACACTTTAACACAGCTCCCCTTGGTGGTACACTTTAACACAGCTCCCCTTGGTGGTACACTTTAACATAGCTCCCCTTGGTGGTACACTTTAACATAGCTCCCCTTGGTGGTACACTTTAACACAGCTCCCCTTGGTGGTACACTTTAACACAGCTCCCCTTGGTGGTACACTTTAACACAGCTCCCCTTGGTGATACACTTTAACATAGCTCCCCTTGGTGATACACTTTAACACAGCTCCCCTTGGTGATACACTTTAACATAGCTCCCCTTGGTGATACACTTTAACATAGCTCCCCTTGGTGATACACTTTAACATAGCTCCCCTTGGTGATACACTTTAACATAGCTCCCCTTGGTGATACACTTTAACATAGCTCCCCTTGGTGATACACTTTAACATAGCTCCCCTTGGTGATACACTTTAACACAGCTCCCCTTGGTGATACACTTTAACACAGCTCCCCTTGGTGATACACTTTAACACAGCTCCCCTTGGTGATACACTTTAACACAGCTCCCCTTGGTGATACACTTTAACATAGCTCCCCTTGGTGATACACTTTAACACAGCTCCCCTTGGTGATACACTTTAACATAGCTCCCCTTGGTGATACACTTTAACACAGCTCCCCTTGGTGATACACTTTAACATAGCTCCCCTTGGTGATACACTTTAACACAGCTCCCCTTGGTGATACACTTTAACATAGCTCCCCTTGGTGATACACTTTAACATAGCTCCCCTTGGTGATACACTTTAACATAGCTCCCCTTGGTGATACACTTTAACACAGCTCCCCTTGGTGATACACTTTAACACAGCTCCCCTTGGTGATACACTTTAACACAGCTCCCCTTGGTGATACACTTTAACACAGCTCCCCTTGGTGATACACTTTAACATAGCTCCCCTTGGTGATACACTTTAACACAGCTCCCCTTGGTGATACACTTTAACACAGCTCCCCTTGGTGATACACTTTAACACATAGCTCCCCTTGGTGATACACTTTAACACAGCTCCCCTTGGTGATACACTTTAACACAGCTCCCCTTGGTGATACACTTTAACATAGCTCCCCTTGGTGATACACTTTAACACAGCTCCCCTTGGTGATACACTTTAACATAGCTCCCCTTGGTGATACACTTTAACATAGCTCCCCTTGGTGATACACTTCAACACGGCTCCCCTTGGTGGTACACTTTAACATAGCTCCCCTTGGTGATACACTTTAACACAGCTCCCCTTGGTGGTCGACTTTAACACAGCTCCCCTTGGTGATACACTTTAACACAGCTCCCCTTGGTGATACACTTTAACACGGCTCCCCTTGGTGATACACTTTAACACAGCTCCCCTTGGTGATACATTTTAACATAGCTCCCCTTGGTGGTCGACTTTAATATGGCTCCCCTTGGTGGTATACTTTAACATAGCTCCCCTTGGAGGTCGACTTTAATATAGCTCCCCTTAGTGGTACACTTTAACATAGCTCCCCTTGGTGGTCGACTTTAACATAGCTCCCCTTTGGTATATACTTTAACATAGCTCCCCTTGGTGGTCGACTTTAATATGGCTCCCCTTGGTGGTCGACTTTAATATGGCTCCCCTTAGTGGTACACTTTAACACAGCTCCCCTTGGAGGTATACTTCAACACAGCTCCCCTTAGTGGTACACTTTAACACAGCTCCCCTTGGTGATACACTTTAACATAGCTCCCCTTTGGTGATACACTTTAACACAGCTCCCCTTGGTGATACACTTTAACATAGCTCCCCTTTGGTGATACACTTTAACACAGCTCCCCTTGGTGATACACTTTAACATAGCTCCCCTTGGTGATACACTTTAACACAGCTCCCCTTGGTGATACACTTTAACACAGCTCCCCTTGGTGGTACACTTTAACATAGCTCCCCTTGGTGATACACTTTAACATAGCTCCCCTTGGTGGTAGACTTTAACACGGCTCCCCTTGGTGATACATTTTAACATAGCTCCCCTTGGTGATACACTTTAACATAGCTCCCCTTGGTGATACACTTTAACACAGCTCCCCTTGGTGATACACTTTAACATAGCTCCCCTTGGTGATACACTTTAACACAGCTCCCCTTGGTGATACACTTTAACACAGCTCCCCTTGGTGGTACACTTTAACACAGCTCCCCTTGGTGGTACACTTTAACACAGCTCCCCTTGGTGGTACACTTTAACACAGCTCCCCTTGGTGGTACACTTTAACACAGCTCCCCTTGGTGGTACACTTTAACATAGCTCCCCTTGGTGGTAGACTTTAACATAGCTTCGCTTGGAGGTATACTTTAACATAGCTCCCCTTGGTGATACACTTTAACACAGCTCCCCTTGGTGGTCGACTTTAATATAGCTCCCCTTGGTGATACACTTTAACATAGCTCCCCTTGGTGATACACTTCAACACGGCTCCCCTTGGTGGTACACTTTAACATAGCTCCCCTTGGTGATACATTTTAACATAGCTCCCCTTGGTGGTCGACTTTAACACAGCTCCCCTTGGAGGTATACTTTAACACAGCTCCCCTTAGTGGTACACTTTAACACAGCTCCCCTTGGTGATACACTTTAACACAGCACCCCTTAGTGGTACACTTTAACACAGCTCCCCTTGGTGGTCGACTTTAACATAGCTCCCCTTGGTGGTATACTTTAACATAGCTCCCCTTGGTGGTCGACTTTAACACAGCTCCCCTTGGAGGTATACTTTAACACAGCTCCCCTTAGTGGTACACTTTAACACAGCTCCCCTTGGTGATACACTTTAACATAGCTCCCCTTGGTGATACACTTTAACACGGCTCCCCTTTGGTGATACACTTTAACATAGCTCCCCTTGGTGATACACTTTAACACAGCTCCCCTTGGTGATACACTTTAACATAGCTCCCCTTGGTGATACACTTTAACACAGCTCCCCTTGGTAGTACACTTTAACACAGCTCCCCTTGGTGGTACACTTTAACACAGCTCCCCTTGGTGATACACTTTAACATAGCTCCCCTTGGTGGTACACTTTAACACAGCTCCCCTTGGTGATACACTTCAACACGGCTCCCCTTGGTGGTACACTTTAACATAGCTCCCCTTGGTGATACACTTTAACACAGCTCCCCTTGGTGATACACTTTAACACAGCTCCCCTTGGAGGTATACTTTAACACAGCTCCCCTTGGTGGTACACTTTAACACAGCTCCCCTTGGTGGTACACTTTAACACAGCTCCCCTTGGTGGTACACTTTAACACAGCTCCCCTTGGTGGTACACTTTAACACAGCTCCCCTTGGTGGTACACTTTAACATAGCTCCCCTTGGTGGTAGACTTTAACATAGCTTCGCTTGGAGGTATACTTTAGCATAGCACCCCTTTGTGGTCAACTGGACACTGATTCTCACTCTCGACTGGACTCGGCGTCAGAACAAATCCGATCAGGGGGCATGAGAGTAACCGTGGGGGGGGGGGGGGGAAGGGGCACAAACTGCCATTCGAGAACTCAATCTATGATGTAAATGCTTGATAATAAGAGTTTGCCGTCGGCAACCAACACACCAACCTAGTTCCAATTTAAAACATGCTGCAAAGTCTCCCTTTTCACACACACACACACACACACACACACACACACACACACACACACACACACACACACACACACACACACACACACACACACACACACACACACACACACACACACACACACACACACACACACAGCCAAAGGCCTGGCCTGCAGGTGGGGGGGGGGGGACAATAACTCATTTGGGGGGACATGGTTCACAAATTCCCCCCATGACGCTGACCCTCTCAGTATCAGAGTATAGTTCAGACATCACATTGATCAGTTTTGGTGGTACCGCACGAAGACCAATAATCCTCCAGAGGGAATCCCGATTCACTGCATCAAACGCTTTGCAGAGATCAACGGGGGCTCCAGACAGCTCATGCCCAAACTTACCCCTGCATTCAGTGAGGACCCAAGAGCAAGGATACGGTCAATTGTTGACCTCTGTTGTAAAGCCTGACTTCTCTGGACGCTGGTGCTCAAGCAGATATTGGCGAACCCTTTGACGAATTATCCGAGCAAAGACCTTGCCCAGCACTGAGAGCAGTGTCACCACTCGGTAGTTGTTGCAGTCTTGGGGATCACCCTTCCCTTTCCAGAGAGGGTCAACAAGGCCCCTCTTCCAGTCAGTTGGGATGATGCCTGTGTTCCAGACAGAGCACAGAACTGCATGCAATGACACGAGAATAGCATTTTTACCAGCCTTGAGAAGTTGAGCATGGATGGCACAGATCCTAGGAGGTTTACCTCATTTCAACCTGTTCACCCCAGTCTGTGTTTCCACAAACGAAGTTGGACCGCAGTTGATTGGAGGATCAGCAATAGGGATAGTAACACCCCATGACATCCAACTCGACCGCTTGTGGATCAGCCTGGTACAGCCGTTCAAAGTAACCGGACCAGCGGGCCTTCACTTCGGACTGCTCTATCAAGAGCCCACCACCCTCCAATCTAATTGCAGTACACCAAGGGACGGGCTTGGAGGAACGCAATGTGTAAATTCCCCTGTAAAGGCCCTGTCACACCTTGACGATTTATCCAGCGTATGCCTGACGTATGCAATATTTGGCTAAAACGCTGGCACACGTCGAATACGTTATGGGTAAGTTTGTATACGTTAAGAGCACGCTGGCATACGTCATAGAACGCTGGCATACGTCGAATACGTTATGGGTAAGTTTGTATACGTTAAGAGCATGCTGGCATATGTCGTGGTACGCTGGCATACGTCTTTGTACGCTGGCATACGTCTTTGTACGCAGGCATACGTCTTAGTACGCCGAGGTGTTAGACAAATTTTCCATGCTTGAAATTTTTTGACGTATGCCAGCGTATGACTCGCACGTTCCGCATAATGCTGGCCATAAGTTGTAGGCACGTTATGTGATCGTTGACACACGTCGACACACGTTACTTGTAAGTCACTCATAAGTCGAAACACGTCGAGGTAATGTTTAGCGTACCCGAAACTTGTTTCTAACCTATGAGTAACGTGTTGTAGGCACGTTAGGCGATCGCTGACACACGTCGACACACGTTACTCATAAGTCGAAACACATCAAGGTAATGGTTAGCGTCAGTGTTCCAGACTCCCTGTTTTTTTTTTTTCTTCGGTATGACGGTGATATTAACACTTCGATTTCTAGTGCGGTTATAATATAATATAATTAATAGGCTGCTGCTCAACGATTTAAATCATAACCGCACTAGAAATCGAAGTGTCAACATCACCGTCATACCGAAGAAAAAACAAAAAACAGGGAGTCTGGAACACTGACGCTAACCATTACCTTGACGTGTTTCGACTTTTGAGTAACGTACAAGTAACGCGTGTCGACGTGTGTCAACGATCGTGTAACGTGTCTACAACTTATGGCCAGCGTATGCGGAACGTGTGTCATACGTTGAGTACGTCGAGAAATTTTCAACATGCTGAAAATTTCACGACGTACTCGGCGTATGACGACGTATGCTCGCGTACTACGACGTATGCCAGCGTGCTCTTAACGTATACAAAACTTACCCATAACGTATTCGACGTGTGCCAGCTTGGTTCGGCAAATTTTTCATACGTCGGCATACGCTGGCTAAAACGTCAAGGTGTGACAGCGGCTTCACACTTCGATGTCTAGTGCGGTTACGATATGAATCGTCGAGCCGCAGCCTTTTAATAGCATACGTCACGTGATCGTCGGCGATACGCTGCTGCGCTATGCATAAGTTAGACTATCGTTGGGCATAGGTTGTGAACGCCGACAACACGCTCAGCATTCGTTGGTACAAGTTATCTATATGTGATTAAAACGTTCTGTGTACATCACTAATACGTTATGCATATGTCCAACATGTTATTATACGCCCAAAACTAAAAAAAACATCAATGGTTCAGCGTACTCCAGCGTTTTACATACATTTTGAGACCTTGCCATACACTGGTTAAAACGTCAAGGTGTGACAGGGCCTTTAGCGGGATGAGAATCACTTTACCACAGGTGATGCTCTACCCCCACACAGATTCCTCGCACATAGGCCTCCTTGTCCACCCTCAGTGCACGTACAGTTTTACGCCTCAGCTCCCTGAACAGCTCAGCTCTGCCATTCAGCCTGGCCCTGCGACTCTGGTCAATGGTATCCAGTGTCCCTTGAGAGACAAATTTCTTATTCGACCGAAGGTGAGTTCCAAGACATCCACCAGCAACATCAAGGATGGTGGACTCGAAGGCATTCCACAACTCTTCAGTATCCCCCAAAGCGCCCAGCCCCCCCCCCCCCAAGAAATCTCCATTCAGCCTGGCAATGTAACTCTGGTCAATGGTATCCAGTGTCCCTTGAGAGACAAAATTCTTCTTCGACCGACGGTGAGTTCCACGACATCCACCGGAAACATCAAGGACGGGAGTTTTGAGGGCATTCCACAACTCTTCAGTATCCCCCAAAGCACCCAGACTGCCTCCCCCCCAAATCTCCACTCAGTCTGTTCACAAACTCCTCAGCTACCCTTTCATCCCTGAGCTTGCCAACATGCAGCTGAGGCTGGGATGGTTCCATTCTCCTGGATTTAAACTGCAACTTCAGAGTTGCGACAGCAAGCCATTGGTCAGTGTGGAGGAACTGAGCACTCCGGTCGACCCTGCAGGTCTAGATTATCCTCCAGCGACCATCAACGAGGACATGGTCAATCTCCTTGACCACACCACCAACGTTGGAATACCAATAGAGCAAGAGCCCGGGGGTACTTGGTTAGCTGGAAAGGTAACCAATTTTATTGCCTACAACATTGTCCCATGTACATCCCTGGGTACAGAACTGAACAACTGGCATGCCCCCAGTGGTGGGTGTGGCCAGAAGGGCATTACTAACTTACCCCAAAGTTGATCTGGATCAGCTTTGTATGGTAACCCATAAAATATCACTTATATCACCCAAATGTCATCCCGAGTGCAAAACTTGGCTCATGCCAGTCATTTTCTATGGTGGGGTACCTCCCCCCCCCCCCAAGTCATCAATATATGACACTTCAAAGTTGATCGAGATCAGCTCATGAGGTAACCTCTTGGAATCTATTAGAAAATGTTCAGTAGGACCCCATGTGTTATGAATGCCCATTGCCAGTGGTTTCCATTGGTGGGATACCCCTGCCAGTTGCCCTGAAAGTTGCCCCTCCCTGGATTGACCTCGATCAGCTCATGAGGTAACCTCTTGGAATACATTACAAAATGTTCAGTAGGACTCCATGTATTATGACTGCCCATCACCAGTGGTTTCCAGCAGTGGGTTACCCCTGCCAGTTGCCCCTCCCTGGATTAATAGAACTTTCCAGATGCACATTCCAATGAAAGTCTTACCTCCTCAAAATTTAAAATCAAGGTTTATTTTTTCGTTTAAGTGGGTCTTTATTCAATTCACAACAAGGTCTTCCATCAGGATTACAGAAGGGTCAGCGCCAATGGCATTATCGGCCCCATACAATCAAGGTGATATCACGTAGTGATTTGAAAGGCCAAGTATATCCTCTTATTTCTTCCTTTTTGTCTTCTCCCCTGCATCCCACCAACCAGACCCAAGAATGACCCATGTGTTGTTTAGTTATGTTCGTGTAACAAAGGTGGCAGCAGCGCATTGATCAGCACTGTCATTGTTTTTATTGCACTCTCATTGTCACATGTCTGTCAAGTCAACAGCTTTGTTTTCGAGATCGGCTTTAGATAAAAAGGTGCGTAAAGGAAAAGGAACAAAAGCAATAATGTGGGCTTACTGCTAAGTTATGAATATGTCTGTTTCTGTCAGAGAAGTAGTTAATATAGGCCTAGAAAATCTTGGCTAGGCAAGGCCCGGCCTACCTATAGCATGTAGTGCATGATGTACATGTCGCATGCATCACACATGTTGCAAGGTGTCGTGATTATTTTCATATATGTGGAATATTACATAAAGGACAGCGAAAGGAAGCTCCGTGGTGCTGTCAATTCCGTCTATGTCATTGCTGGGCCAGAGCAGAAAAATCAGGCAAAGTGGAGCGAAACATCTTGAAACCGGCGTTTTCAAGCATGAGTTGGGGAAGTTCCTGCTGCGACAGTGGGAAAAATGATCACTATTGGTACATACTTCGTGGCAAAACGTTAGTGGTCTCCTTCGGCGGACAATGTCAACGCTACATGCCAGATGAAAGTGACCACATCACTGTCAATAAGCCAACAGACTATCAAGGTGACCATGAAGAAGCAGACACGTTGATAGCTTTCCATGTAGCCAATATCACAGAAAGGAACGTCATCGTGAGGGCAACAGATACAGATGTGTTGATCATCCTCATCGGTTTGCTTGGAAGGCAACGTCCAGAGATCCGGGCGAGGATGAACATTATCATGGACTGTGGCATGGGAAATAGTCGCAGATACATAAACGTCTCCACCATTGCTGCTGTATTGGAAGAAACCAGACCTGGACTGCCCCGAGCTCTTCCAGGATACCATGCGTTCACAGGATGTGACTTCATATCAGCCTTTTACAGGTAGGTAGGGACTCCATGCGCTATTTTAATTCCAATGTTCTATGAAACGGTCGGTGATGAAATAGCATTGAAATACGTAGAGAAATCCATTAAATTTTTGGTTGTAAAAGACACATCCCTAAATGTAATGCCATAAAATGGTCCAAATTATGAAGAAATTACCATTAATCTTACTTGGGTTTACTTGATTCTGAGGTTTCGGTATCTTTCTGGAAAGGAAAAGTGAAGCCACTCCAAATCCTTGAGAAAGATGAATCGTTGCAGTTCATCAATCTATTCACCAGTATGGGGGAGCAATTCGATGATGTTGATGTTGACGTGGCTTCAAAGTTCGTCTGCCGTATGTATGCCCAAACCAAGACTCGAGATGTGGTTGAGGCAAGACACAAGAAACTTATTGAAATGACTGGAAAAGTTGATAAGGTAAAGTAAAACTTATGAAGTACATGTATTTGAAATATTTTAGTTATGTAGGTTTCAGGTCGCCGAGTCAATCATGTCATAACGAATGTTTCATTCAATTTTCAGGAAAAACCCCTGGCCAATGTGAAGAAGCTGGACTGTGCATTGCTGCCACCTTGTCGAAGGACTCTGGAGATGAAAATCCATAGATCCCAATACATCTCTATGCTGTGGACGAACGCTACAACGGCTGTGCCGATGACTGCATTGACACCATGTAATTATGGTTGGTCAAAAAGACAACGAGGGGATATTGCAGCCAATCTGGTTTGAAGGGTCAGAACTTCCAGACTGTAAAATTCACAGATTCAGTGGAAGGGGATAACGTGACATCAGCTGGCGATGGAATAGATCAACAGGATTGTGATGAAGAACAAAGTGATAGCGATAGTGAAGTCAACGCATGGAGTGGAGACTGATTCTGACAGTGAAGAAATTAGTCTGGGAGCCAACTGCCATTCTTTCCTTTAACCTTGCATTGTTGTATTAAGTTTTTTTACTGTTGATTTTGCTAGCCAAGGGTCTCTATTTTCAGAAACTGCTTGGTGACATGTTGTCACCCTTGAGCAATTTGAGAAATTCAAGATGGCATCCAAGATGGCCACCATTACCTATAAATGACCATAACTCCCTAACTATTCACCCGAGGAAGGTGATTTTTGTCTCTATACCTAGGTTTTAGGGGTCAAGCTATCCATTAGAACTAAGTATTATGTTAACATCATCTTGTAATAGACGGGCACTAATTCTTCACTATTGTCTTTTCAGGTGCTGCCCGTATGACGAGTAAAAAAATGAATGAAGAACAGTGCTTTTTCGTGTCCAAATTTGGATGTGAGAATAAGACCGAACCGTTGAAAGACACTGGCCCTGTCAGAATTCAAAACTTCATCAAGCATAGCAAAATCTACGGGGACAGGTATCATGAACTTCTTGAAGAAAAAGTTAGTGAAAATCCTGAATGCACAGTTAAATGTCACAGAAACTGTGCTTCAACATGCACTTCAAGCATCCAGGTTGAAAGGCACAAAAGGAAGAATCCAGAAAGAGCTTCGTCTTACATTCCACCAAAGACCAGGAGACGTTCATCACGACCAGGATTTATCTTCAAAGAACATTGTTTGTTTTGTGGTGAAACTTGTGTGTTTGAAAAAGATCTGAAAAACCCAAATCGTTGGCGACCAGCATATTCATGTCGGGAAATAGGCGGCGCAGGTGGCAAGAAGTCACTCAAGCAAACTATTCTTGAAGCCTGCAAACGGCGTCAAGGTGAGTTATCAGACGTTGTGCGGCAAAGGGTAGATAGCGCTTTTAGTGACCTTCACGCAGCTGATGCAAGGTATCATGTGGATTGCTGAAATAGCTTCTTGTCAGAAAAAAAAAATGTGGCTTCAGCTGCAACCAAGTTAACATTGATCGTGCCTTTGAATCACTTGTAATGATCAATGACTCGTCCGGCTTCCCGAATTCAGTTGAGTTGCATGAAACATACAAAGAATTCGGGGGTGACAGGCTGACACGTCGTTTAATTGTCCCAAACCTATGCGAACGCTTCCGAGATGAGTTGGTGGTTTTAAATCTCCAGGGTTAGCAGACATTGTTAGCTTGCGATCTATAGCTGCAAAATGTATGCGATTGGTTCAAGACGAGGACGATGACATTGATGTAACAATAAACAAACTGTGCAAAGTCATCAGGCATGAGGTCAAACTAATAACATTAGATAAAGATTGTTACGATACCAGGGTTAACCGACAGGAATGTAGAGAGACTGTGCGTGGCACTTTGATGAAACTTTTAGGGAAGCTGTCTCCTAACCTGGATACGGCACTACCTGCACTTCTCATTGGTTCAATGGTAACTGGGGTGATGAAAAACCAGCCCACTAGTTTGCAAATTACTCTTGGCATCAAGATGAGGAGATCAAAAAAAAACTTATCAACGTGTTACAAGAGTATGGTGTTACATGTACCTACGATGAAGTACGGCGTTTTTAACATTCAGCTGCCAAAGCCACAACCATGGAACCTTCACTACCAGGCCGATCAACATCAAGTTCAAGCTTGGTTCAGGTTATTGTAGACAATTTTGATACTCACATATAGTCTCCAAACGGAAAGTTAATCACCCATTCCCTTGCCATGATGCTCACACAACCAGATAGTAACAGTAGTGAAACAGTCCAAGAAGACACCATTAGGCGTGTGAAAAAGGAAGACATGGTTGAGCCACTCGAGTATGACGTCGAGACAGAGAGATATAATGGCCCCAAGAAGCCTCCGATGCCACAGAACACCCCCAAACGATCCGTTCAGCCCCTGCGTATGCTGGCACAACAAGTAATTTCAAAGAGAAGAGCCAGTGAGATGGACTTCACGTTCCTTCAAGACATGAACAACACACTAGATTGTTCTGAGTACAATGGGTACAACACTGGGGCTGCACGTCGACAGGGTCATTCAGCACAACCAAAGATGAAGGCTGTTTGCCTTCCCTTGATAGACATGATCCCGTCACACCCAGATACGATGATGACATCAATGGCCGTTGCACAGGTCAACACACGCAATATCGGGCAACAGTTCGTAGTTTTTACTTGTGATCTGCAGCTGTACAAGGTCGGTCAAGAAGTTCAGTGGACTTATCCAGAAAGGTTCTCAAATGTTATTCTACGGTTGGGAGGGATGCACTCTCTAATGAGCTTCATTGGATCTATCGGAACACTGATGGCTGATACCGGTCTGTCGGATATAATGTCCTCTGTGTTTGGCGGTGTGTCGAAAATGCTCACTGGAAAAAAGTTTCCCCAGAACGTCAGAGCATTACGAATGGTAGCTGAAGAGGCACTTCGCGGAATCATTCACGATAAACCACTACATTGCAGTGGTGACCTCATGAAATTCTCAAAACCGAAGCCAGCAAGAGTCAAACTACCAAACTTTGGGTCGATGTCTTGATAAAACCTGTCCTGCTCACCATGATGTTCGTACGGGCTGAGCGCGAAGGTGACTGGCCACCATCTGGCAACCTACAAGCAAGTGCTACCATACTTCTTTGCTGCGGGGCATGTGAACTATGCGAGATATGGGTTGTGCTACCTTCGTGAGATGGAACGGCTACCACAAGAGGTGTTGTCACACTTCATGAAGGGTGAGCATGTCATGCACCATTCTGCTGGCTTATGGAATGGCATCTGGAGCGATATGATGATTGAGACGACCTTCATGCAGTATGGCCATGCTCCTGGGGGGATCGTTGGCATCACGCTTAAGCCAGAAACGCTAAAGGTATGGGCCCTTAGTCTGCATGCATGCAGCAGGTTGGCATCTGATCCTGGATGACATGATGGATGAGGACACTCAAAGCAAGGTGGTGACAACACACAAAGAAGAGGCAAAAGCCAGGATCGCTGAAGACAAGAGATGGAATCAGACAAAAACTCGACACTTGCATTAATCCTTTAGATTCTGCGGCACACCCCAGTGGTATAATCAATGTAGTTAGCAGCCAGATTGGTTCAACTGAAGTCAATGTCCACAATGCTGTCACAATCGGGACTGAACAAATGAAAGTTTTCGAAAGTCGGTTACTGCAGGCATTTTATGAAACCATCACGAAGAAGGTTGTTACTATGGATCATGTAAGGAAGCATGTGAAGGTCGGAGCTGCGACAGTATTTGATACCAATTTGATTAACTCAAGGGTGATTGGCCTCCAGGCTAGTGGGTGGGACATTGACATTAAGGATGTGCTTGGTCATGAACTTGCACCAGCTCCAACGTCCATGTTGGATGATACTGGAGATGTGAGGATTGCGAAATCGAAATCTACCTTGAAGAAAATTCTCCAAGTTGAGGTGTCTGATAGAGTTGCTGGTGGTGCAAATGTTAGTGTGCTCGATGGCTCAGCAATACTCTGGGTAGTTCCTTGGCCTGCTGATGGGTCTGTCAAGGACTATATAGCGAACTTCAAATATGCCATAGGAAAATGGTTACGGGTCGAGGACGTGTATCTGATATTTGACAGATACTATAATTGCAGCACAAAGAGTGTTACCAGAGGATCTGGGGCAACTGGTGTCAGTAGGGTTCATCATTTGCAAGTCAACAGTAAACTCCCAGCGCAGAATATTCTACTAGCCTCTTCCAAAAACAAGAAGCAACTGATGCAACTGATAGTTGATGATCTAGTCGAGGATAAGAAGTTTCACGAGGACAACACACGACATCACAAGTTAGTGGTAAGAGGAGCAGATCCGGTGCCAATCGAAATCAGTGAAGGTGGAGTTGTCATCTCACTTTCAGATCTGGCAACTTCACACAAAGAAGCAGACAACGTCATTGTCCAACAGGTCTTGAGTTGTGCCGCGGAAAATGCAGAAAGCAAAATCACTGTTGTTGCCGATGACACTGACGTCTTTGTACTGTTGCTGCAGTATCATCACGTGGCAAATCTCAAGAATGTTGTATTGATGGAGTCCCCCATCAAAGGAAGGACGGTGGTTGATATAGGCAAAACTGTGCAGAAGCATTCTGAGATAGTCGAAGGAATACTCCCGGCACATGCACTTTCTGGCTGTGACACCGTTGCCTCCTATTTTGGAATTGGAAAGGCCACTGCACTCAAAAAACTTCGATCGGGGCACTCACTTAACTCGTTGGGTGCACCAGGGCATTCTATGGAATCTGTTATTCAACAGGCTACCTCCTTCATTTCCACATGCTATGGACAAACAAACTGTAGTACAATGTCAGAGACAAGGTTAAAGGTGTGGCTGTCAAAAACAGGCAAAGGGTCATCAACGCCGAAGTTGTGTACCTTGCCACCAACAACTGAGGCATTCAAGGAAAATGTTAAAAGAGCTCGCCATCAGGCTTTGGCATAGCAGTCACTGGAAGCGCAGAATCCACCCGAGTTGGACTCAACGGAATATGGTTGGGTAAAGGATGACCAAAACAAGTCCCTTCAACCAGTCACCCTCCCTGATGAAGTCGAACGAGCCCCAGAGATGGTACTACGTCTAATAAAATGTGGATGCCACAGTGCTACTCCATGCAGTTCACGTGCTTGTAGTTGCAACTCTGCAAACATGAAATGCACAATATTTTGCGCCTGCTATAATCAGGGTTGCTGTAACCCGACATCATAGTTGATTGCATGTCTTTGCGATGCACATGGGCAACACAATGTACAACAGTGTAAATTATTTGGTGAAGTGGTAGCCATCCTTGAATATGAATTGTATAATATGCTTTTGGTAGTCTGTGTGAGAATTCAGATTTAAAATTAAAGAACATATGTTACAATATAACACCTGTGGTCATTTACCTTTTCATATTTTCCCCAAGATTGAATAGTATAGAAGATATACCAGTGCTTGTAAACTGGCAGCCATCTTGGATTTGTAGATGACATCATCAGCATATGAACTTTGATCTGATACAGATAGATGTGTCTCCAAAATAACCAGTGATAGACACCTTCACGACTAATTTGGAGTCAATAGTTAAGGAGATATGCCAGTTTTAGTGTTACGGCGGCCATCTTGGCAGCCATCTTGGAAATTACCATTATGTAATATGATATTAACATAATACTTAGTTCTAATGGGTAGATTGACCCCTAAAACCTAGGTATAGAGACAAAAATCAACTTCCTCGGGTGAATAGTTAGGGAGTTATGGTCGTTTATCGGTAATGGCGGCCATCTTGAATTTCTCAAATTGCTCAAGGGTGACAACATGTCATCAAGCAGTTTCTGAAAATAGAGACCCTTGGCTAGCAAAATCAACAGTAAAAAAAACTTAATACAACAATGCAGGGTTAACCCTCTCTGCTCCCGGACTAAATTGACATGTGCGGGTGATTTCGCCCTTCACCTTCGCTCTTAATATCGAAAAGTGGACGCTTTCCTTCCAAGATGAAATCTTGATATTTCATATGATTACTACGAATAACTCTAAAAATGGTTTTCGGATGTTGCCATGCAAGATCGACCCAGTTTAAGAGGATCATCTTGGCTTGAATTTTTAATTTACGTAATACACTACTGGGTAGAACAAATCGATGTAAATATTATGTCGTCCGTGGCTCCGAATTCAGACGGTTAACAAGTGTTCAGGACTGAAAAGCATATTCAAAATTACTTATCTTGGTTTTAAAGGTATCAACCCCAGTGTAAAAAGAATTCCAGTAATGAACAATTAACATCTGGAATCAGTGTCACATGGAATTCTGGGTGTTGCCAACGTGACCAAATTGCCAGAACGGACACCGACTGCAGAAAGCTCTGAAATCTGATAGCATTGGGTAATCAATATGATAATGCAGAAACTATAATTTTAAGCTACATATTTGTACCAGTACTCTTATACTTACTCGATCATTAGATTATTTTCTTATCCTACATTTTTGTATTTACGGTTGTTTAACACTTTAAATTGTTTGATGTTTGAAGTTTGCTTGTGGAAATATATCCCATAAATTTATCTCGTAATGAAAAATGCTTACTTTCACCTCTTTTTTTAATAGGGTGTCCACTGCCAGATGGGTCTGAAGTCCATGGTCCTGAAAGACCCCAAAGAAAATATATTCTCCTGCCTTTCAATACCTAGTGTCTGGTAAATCAGGTCGCCTAATTTTGTTATATTCCAAGAGATTATTTCATCGAGCTGATCTACGTCAATCCAGGGGAGAGTCAACTTCGGAAACCACTGGAAATGAGCATTCATGATACATGGGTTCCTACTGAACATTTTGTATTAGATTCCAAGAGGTTACCTCATGAGCCGATCTCGGTCAATCCAGGGAGGGGCAACTTTCAGGGCAACTGGCAGGGGTAACCCACCAATGCAAACCACTGGCAATGGGCATTCATGATACATGGGGTCCTACTGAACATTTTGTAATAGATTCCAAGAGGTTACCTCATGAGCTGATCTAGATCAACTTTGAAGTGTCATATATTGATGACTGCAGGGGGTACCCCACCATGGAAAATGACTGGCATTAGCCAAGTTTTGCACTCGGGATGACATTTGGGTGATATAAGTGATATTTCATGGGTTACCAGACAAAGCTGATCCAGATCAACTTTGGGGTAAGTTAGTAATGCCCCCCTGGCCACACCCACCACTGGGGGCATGCCAGTTGTTCAGTTCTGTACCCAGGGATGGACATGGGACACTGTGGTTGGCAATAAAATTGGTTACCTTTCCAGCTAACCAAGTACCCCCGGGCTCTTGGCGTACAAGTCCAGCGATGAGCTTGTGGGCGCTGAAACCATGAACCAGCCACCCTAAGTCCATGACTTCTTGCAAAATCAAGGAACTTAATGCTATTCTGGTTCACAGTTCCAGACCCATGGGGACCAAAACGTGTTGGTCTATCAATGATCTATCACAACCAACGATCTATCAATGGTGAAGAATCACTTAAAAAAATTATCCTCATCGGATCCGGATCCGGATCCGGATCTTCACCAATATCGATTCAGTTCGTCCTTTGTCACACACCGAACCTGTCCACAAAATTTCATCCAGATCCGTCCACAACTTTGTGAGATATCCTGTGCACAAACAAACAAACGGAAAGGGGGTGAAAACATCATCACCTTCACCTTCGGTGTCAGAGGGAACTCTCAGATCATGTGTGAATGAACTCTCTAAAACTTTTCTTCACCAATGCGCGAAAGAGTCATCTTCAGGCTTTCAATGTGGGATCACTGTGGAGGAATTGATATCAAGGAAAAAAAACACCAGAGAAGATCGTGATTGACTGAGATATGTTAAATGTATATAAAATAGTTGTCAAGTTCTACTTGATAAGCACAAACAGTCCTTTAAGAGAATTCTAAGAGAATCATCTGTTCCCTTCGACCATACCACCCTGAATACGCCCGATCTCGGACGCTAAGCAGGTTCGGGCCTAGCTAGTACCTGGACAGGAGACACCAGGTGTTGTAGGCTCTTTTTTTCACCTGCAGGGGGAGTCTTGTTTTCATTGAGTGCTCGTGCAGCTGAGAATCTGCTCATTCGGTAAAAAGGAGGAGGAGGACTCTGTCTCTCTCTCTCTTCATCGTCAAGTTGAAGTTGTGAGTGTAAGGTCGATTGGTTCGTCACATTCTTGCCGTGGGTCGTGTAAATTCTCTCATGAGGTTTGTTTCATCTCTGAAACTGGAAGGGCACTCGGTGGAGCGCACACGTCCGCCACATAATGCCTGATCCACGAGAACATATCGGGCCCAATACGTTTTTGAAAGATCATGCCGTGCAGAACTCCATCGTTTTTGGCCCGATCTCTCAATGGTGAAGAATCACTTAAAAAAAAAATTAATAATCATCGTATCCAGACCCGGATTCGGATCTTCACCAAAATCGAATCAATTCGTCCTTGCGACACACACAACGTGTCCACCAAGTTTCATCCGAATCCGTCCACAACTTTTTCAGATATCATGCTATATATTGTTTATGGCCCGATCTCTCATTGGTGAAGAATGACTTTTAAAATTCTCGTCGTCAGATCTGGATCCAGAGCTTCACCAAAATTAAATCAATTCTTCCTCGTCACACGCCCAACGTGTCCACCAAGTGTCATCCGAATCCGTCCACAACTTTTCGAGATATCGTGCTATATATCGGTTTCGCCCGATCTATCAGGTCAGGTCAGGTGTGGGAGCATGCACGGGAGCAGTGCGTCGATGCGTCCACATTCCGCAGGTACTCCAGGGGCCTCCATCTGGCCATCCCCCAGGTAGATGCCTGGCCCATCCCCATCTCCTTGAAATGTTGATCAATCTGATGCAACCACGAGGCACGTGGTTGGCCCATTGGCCTCCTCCACTCACGAGACTCCCTCGCTGAGAGAATCTGGTGAGCAGGATCAGAATAAGGAAAACGAGCCACATATCCATACAGCCGCAGCTGACACTCACGGACTACGCAGGTAACAAATCTCATTTGAGTCTCTCTCAACAACCGCTCATTGGACACAAAATCCAACCAGCGATAGCCAAGGAATATTCGAAGAGACCTGGTTCCAAAGGAATTAAGTCTCCATCTCAGATCCTTGGTCAGAGTCCAACTCTCACATCCATAGAGAAAAACTGTAAGCACCAAGGACCTGAAGACTCGGACTTTCATCGTCCCTCACATGTACTGGCAGCGCTACACCCCATGATCCTGTGCATCCATGACTCCCCAGGCCTGACCCAGACGTCCGGTGACCTCTGGCTCACAGTCCGCAGAGACATGAATATCACTGCCAAGGTAAGTGTATCTCTCCGTGACCTCAAATCCTCACCACAAACAGGTACAAACAGGATAGCAGCATCCAACATGTCATTGAAAGCCTGAATCTCAGTTTTAACCCAGAAATCCCGTAATCCCATTGGCACCAACTCCTCATTCAGCACCTCAAGGGCCCCCAAAAGGATATCCAGAGTCTCCGCAAAGATGACTGCATCATCTGCAAAATCAAGGTCCGAGATCTTGACATTCCCAAACGATGCACCGCAGCTTGATCTCTCCGACATCCTCCCCACAATGCAGTCCATACAAGTTCTGAAAAGAGTGGGGGCCAGGACACACCCCTGATGAACTCCAGTAACAAGTGGAAATAAGTCAGAGATGGAATCACCAATCTCACAGCACTGTCAGTACAGTCTCGACAAACAGAAACGTTACAGTCGATGACACTGTCATGTTTCTACCACAGAGGTCCAGGTGTGTTCGCAACAGTTGGGCACGAAAGACGAACAATTCATTGAGATTACCTCGAAAAATAAGGTACTTTTGGAGCATCACACACATCTGGGGAGCAAGTTTTCTGACTTGAGTAGCAACTGCAGGAACATCTCAGTACTTGGATGGTCATACCAAACACCAACTCGAGATGCCGAGAGTGTAAAACAATGTGTGAATTGGGCAAACGAACACTATTTTTCAGCAGTTAGAACTGCTGCAGGAGGGAGGGGTATGAGACAGACAGACAGACAGACAAACAGACAGGGAAACACAGACAGCCAGCAAGAGAGCGACAGTGACAGAGGTGTGGGAGGGAAGAGTGCTGCATTTTATTCGGAGGAGGGAGTGAGGAGGGGACAGACAGAGAGAGTGAGGGGGGGCAGAGGAAAAAAATAATAATGAGAGAGGTGAGGGATGGAGATGACGTTAGCAAAGAGAGTAATGTGTTATGCTTAATGACCAAGAAAAAATAAATCAAAAATCTCATGTTAGAATAGCTGTACACACAACGACACAACAGTTTGTAATGTTAACCACAGGCACATCTGCAAAAACTTTGATATCCCAGTAATAGAAAATTTGTGGGAACATTAACCAAAAGCATGGACTGAAAACATGGAAGTACCGCTCACGTACGACCTAATGATACCATCGAGCGTGAATATCGAAAACAAAGCATTGCGACCAGATATCATACTTTGGTACAAAAGAGAGAAGAAGGCATTGCTAAGTGATGTGGTAATACCAGTGATTTTGGACTAAACAATACAGAAATCAAGAAAATTAACAAATACCAAGACCTCAAGAATGAAGTGAAAACATCCTGGAATCTGAATAATGCCAAAGTTGTACCGGTGATAGCTGGAGCTACGCAAATGATGACGAAGAACCTCACAGGGATATTAAAAACCATCCCTGGGAAAATTACTACAAACAAACTACAGTTGGAAGCTGTCCGGGGCTCAGTGACGATCCTGAAGAGAACCGTCGGCACAAAACTTTGAGAACAGAAAACTTCACAGCTTGGTCCATGAATTGTGACCCCTTACTGAAATAAAGGTGGATACCTTCACGGGTCTGGCGGCCAGTCAAGGTTATTCCACCGACCCAATTGTGGTGTCAGGCGGTTAACACCGCCAGCCCCAGGACAGCCAAACTTCGGGGGAAAAGGGCGCAATGGTGGGACGGAGGAGCACAGCACGGGGGGGGGGGGGTTATACTCGTACCCCACGACAAACACACAAATTCAGCCTATTACAATGAACACATTTAATGAAAATATACAAATATTTACAAAGGAAAATAATTCAAAAGGTAATGGTAAAAACGTGAAGTAAATAAAAGTCTAAGTCGAGGTGCCTCTGCACATGGACTTAAATACAGACAAAGGGAAACAAAATGACAAGAAAATCCTTCCTTATTCTTGTACTTAGCTTGGCCCAGAGCTGGTCTTTGTGGAACTTGGAATCGAGGTGCTTCCACCAGCACGTGCAGACACGCGCAAAATGGCACCAAGTCGCTTCTCTCGTAGCAGGACAAACGTTCGCCAGTCAATCCATGAGCGGCACTCAACACCAAGGCTCAGAGACCCAGTGCAGTTTCATGCGTCAATCGTCCTCACCGACCCGCTATTTGACATACACGAGGCTCGGGGTCCGTTTCTCATGACCCAACCAAGAGCTAAGGGCCAGTTTCTTGCGTCACCACGCGAGCCAAATCGCCTCAACACGAATCCAAGAATTGTGTCGGCCTCTTCGTGCATCAAAGGAAAGCCAGCCATAAAGCCCTGTTCTTACAGGCCATCTCCTATGCTCTCTCTCGACCGTGAGCATCCTTCCTTCAACTCAACTCTGCCACATGCATGCGCTCACACTGAACTCCACTCTCCTCTCTGACGTCATGCCTAACCACCATTTTCTCCTCCAGGGGATGGCTTGCTCACCCGAAAACTTGGGAAGGTGGGGCCTCCACCCGCTCAGCATGCCTGGCGAGCCTCTGACATCACGCCCATCAATCATCAGCCTCGGGGGCGTGACTTCGCCCGATGTCACCCTTGACCTCAAAATCAATCGGCTTCTAAGTTGAGACTACCTCTACAACTCGGTAAAATTTCATGACAATCGGTTTGGAAATGTGACCTGTTGGTGATTGACAAACAGACAGAATAATAACATCGACTGACCAATATATTTGAAAACTCTTCGATTTTGCAAGTCACAAACAAACAAGAAGACGACGTCATGCAGAGCACGATACTTGCAAAATTCATTAAAAAAAAATTTGACCTCAGAAATAATTGGTGGTTGCATTAAATGATGAAGTATGCAACTCCTCTTCAAATTTCAAGTGAATCAGATGAAAATTGACAATCTTAGAAATCCGGCCTATGTTGACCTTTTGGCCGATGTGGACCTCCAAAATAATTGGTGGTTGAATTCATTGACCTGAAATAAATATACTCTTCAAATTTCAAGTCAATCGGATGAAAATTGAGAATTGTAGAAATACCGCCTTAATTGTTGACCATGGGACTATGTTGAACTTCTGGTCGATGTTGACATCAAAAATAACTGGATGGTTGATAAGCATTCCACGGAAATGGTTGATAAGGAACGGCTGACGAGGCAAGTGATACCTTGATGATGTTAATGAAACACACCCCTGGATGAGCTTTTTGCGTGAGTTAATGTTTAAGGCTAGCGGTGAGGTTAGGGGGTTACCCTTATTCTAATCGGATAAAATAATGAGAAAAAGAGCAATCAGAGATTGCAGACCCTTCCCAAGACTTGTTTTATGTGGTGTTTGTGTACTGGTATGTGATGTAATTAATAATAGACATAACTGGAACTGGCACTTTATAACTGCTGGCAGTGATAACGGAGTACCAAGATGTCCCACTTTTGTGCAACTCCACATATTCCCATGACGTTCATTATTATTGTTCAATTGAATTGAGAATGGGATTAAAATAAATTCAAATCTAATGGAAGACCAAATAGGTACAGTACTGTACTGCATTGGAGTCATCAGAACTAACCCTAACAAGCAAAAAGCAAAGATTAAGTCATCAGGAGGAACCTGGAGAGGATTTAGGTTTGAGCTTTTTCAGTTGAAAATTTATGAATTTCGAAGTTTGATCTTGAGCTTAACTTTGACCTTTGACCCCAAAAACAGTTGCTCTCCAAATTCAGCGATGGACTATGCAAATCCTGTTCAACTGTTAAGTTAATAGGGTGTAAATTGACGATTTTTCAGTTCAAAATTGATGATTTTACATGTTTGCCCTTGAGTTGACTTTTGACCTTTTGCTCTCAAAAATAGTTGGTTTCCCAATTCAGTAATGCACTTTGCAATTGCTTTATAATTTTAAGTCAATCGGATGAAAATTGACGATTTTTCAGATAAAAAAAAAATTGATGATTTTAGAAGGTTGACCTCGAGCTAACCTTTGACCTTTTGATCTCAAAAATAGTTGATTTCTCAATCCAATGATGCAATCTGCAACTCCTGTTCAAATTTCGAGTCAATTGAATGAAAAATGACAATTTTAGAAATTTGACCTTAAGATGATGTTTGATCTTTGACCTCAAAAGCAATAGGCTTCTCAGTTGAGACTACCTCTTCAACTTAGTAAAGTTTCATGAAGATCGGTTTGGAATTGCGACCTGTAGGTGATTGACAAACAGACAGACAGACAGAATAACAAAATCGACTGAGCAATATTCTTGAAAAATCTTCGATTTTGCAAGTAACAAACGGACCCAAATGCAATACCCTCTCCTCTGGTGAGGGTAATTAAATATTGTTTCAGGATCATTTGTTTTCTTCCCCAGGGAAGGTTATTGGCACAAGTCTTTCATGGACCTACTGGCAGCCTAGCACAGTGTGACGAATGACAAAGTATGAGATAAAAGCATGAATTTGGAACTTGTCCTTGGTGCCGTCGATAGCTCGCCGACCAACCTTGGACAGCAAAAGAGAGCTTTAACGCCTGCCAACTAAGGCCGACAGATGGCAGTCGCCTTGATAAATCACTCCGCCTGTGAAACACCCTGCCGATAAAACACCCTACCTGTGAAACACCCTGCTTGTGAAACACCCTACCTGTGAAACACCCTACCTGTGAAACACCCTGCTTGTGAAACACCCTGCCAGTGAACCACGCAGCCTGTGAACCACCCTGCCTCTGAAGTGCCCTGGCTCTGAAACACCCTGCAATGACTTTAAAAGATCTGCAAAACTCCATGTCTGAGATGGGAGTCAGTGTTCATCAATCAACAATATCCCGTTTCCTTCACAAAGGTAGCCTTTATAGACAGATGGCAAGAAAGAAGCCATTACTGGAAAAGACACATCTAAAAGCTCCTATGAAGTTTGTGAAAAAGCATCCTAATGAATTTGCAGGCATGTGGAGAAAACTTTTGTGGTCAGACGAGACAAAAATTGAACCTTTTGGTCGAAATTAAAAGCGTTACATCTGATGCAAGTCCAATACTGCACATCACCCAGTCAACATCATCCCTACTGTCAAGCATGGTGTTGGCAGCATCATGTTATGGGGCTGATTTTCATCAGCAGGGACTTGTCAGGATAGAAGGGACAATGGACGGTGCAAAGTACAGGAGAATCCTTGATGAAAACCTGCTCAAGTCAGCTATGAATCCAAAACTGGGTAGGAGATTCACATTTCAGCAGGACAATGATCCGTAGCACAAAGATAATCCCACACTGGAGTTGCTGAATAATAAGAAAATAATTGTTCTTGAGTGGTCCAGTCAAAGTCCTGAGTTGAACCCAATTGAACATTTATGGCGAGACTTGAAGATTGCAGTCCATCGATGATCCCCATCAAACTTGGCAGAACTAGAGTAATTTTCACGTGAAGAATGGAAAAGGTTTCACCATCTCACTGTGAAAAGCTGGTGGAGACCTCCCCAAAAAGTCTCATAGCAGTCATTGCTGGAAAAGGTTCTTCCACCAAGTACTGACATAAGGTGTTGAATACTTTTACAACCAGTGAATTTTGACTTGTGCATGTTTTTTTTACAGGTATTCCTGACACGTATCCTCCTTCAACTATAACAGCGTTTAGTTTGATCTGTTCAGTTTTTAATTAAAAAGTTCATTTGGAAAAATTGTTTTGACATAACTTGTAATTCATCTACATGTAGCATTACTGGTATGGGGTGAACACTTTTCAGGCCACTGTAACCAACCAAACTTAATTTGAAAGAAAACAGCTGTTTTGGAAAGAGCGAGTAAAGCTTACCCTGAGAAAAGTCAACACTCATGTTTGAGAAAAGTTATGCCAGTTGTCAGGTGAACGAAACCTGATAGACAGGTACTGTTGGTGTAATGACGCATTATATTCAAAGCATACCTGTGGAAGATGTCACTCGTGATTGCTTGATAAACTCATGTGCATGTTGGTATGCCACACATCAACAAGGGAGAAATTCTTAACCTCACGAGACTTTCTTTCTTTCGTTTATTTGGTGAGGAAGCAAAGCTTGGCACTTTTCACGGAAACATAGTGAGTACGATGTATTTCTTTTCAGTACTTGTGATTTAAATTTGCAGTGAACTCTGGCTGGGGTAAAATAGGGATCATTATATGTTCGCACAACTTGTTGCTGAAAACATCTCATTTAGTTTATTTGCCAATGTAGTTTTGTCAATCAGTCTTAGCTCGCAAAAAAAAAAAACTGGTTGTAGTTGGGAAGATCCATATTCAAAAAGGAATTAAGAGACTGCCAAGTACTTGTTACCTTCATGTCTGAATTGTGTTGGAGAATATAATATTATGACCAATGTGCATTTTTGTTGTTGTTGTAAACAGTTAAGGCTTGTGGAAATGCTAGTACACAGAAGGGATCAGGTCGCAATAGAACAAAAGGAACAGCAAAAAAGAGAACGGGGAAATGTGAAGAGCAGGGCCGAGGGAGAAGATAGAGGGAGACTGACAAACGAGGGATGCAGGTAATCAGGGCCAGTCCGAAATCAAATGACGTCCCAGGCAAGGGGCGTCTTCGGTGCCCCCTGTCCGTTTCTTCAACTTTTGAAAACCTTATGAGGGGGCAGTGAGATCAATCAGCGGTGAGGTGGTAGCGAGGGTAAGCAGTGGTGAGGGAGTAGTAGTGAAGTCAGGCAATGGTGATGGGGTAGCGAAGGCAAGCAAAGGTTGAGATGTTTAATATAATAAAAGGGTAGGAACAAAATAAGTGCAGAATAATTATATTCAGTGGAGTAGAGTGATGGGACCAGGGACTATAGCCGGTGCGTAAGGAAGAGGAGAGACAAGGCAGTATTTCACTCGGAGAGTAGACAAAGCAAGTTATTCTCCCTGGAAAGGTTGTGGCAGCGGAAACAGTAGATAGGTTCAAATTGGAATTATATCGGTACCTGGAAGTATTGGACACAGATAGGTACAGGTATACTGGCAGGATTTGTATGTACCTTGAGTATGCACGAGTGAACGTGTACATATGGACTGAGTGTGATATCTGAGAGGGTCTTGGCAAGGAATAGTGTGTGCTTGATGTTCCGTATTCTTATGGCCAAAAAAAATATGGCCATCATTGGATCACGGGCCAAGGATAAGTCATGGGTGATCATCAAGAGTAAGTCCCCCTTGTTGGGGGGGGCTTACCCTTGGCGATCACTTTGTGATCACAGATATCTAGTGACTCTCGCCAGAGGAGAGGGTATTTGGGTCCATTTGCTTGTTTGTCCGCACACAATAGGAGTATGTGTACATGAATTACATTGGACATTCAAAGGGTAACCCAAACGCTAAACAATCGATCCCTCAATACCCTACAAATAGATATGACGTCTTTTTTTCGATTTACGATTTATAAAGAAAGTAATTTTGGGATTAAAAGTCGAAATCCGGTTCCAGGTTTTGAGGCCACAGCTGATTCTCTCGGGGAAACTCTGCCGATTTTCTCAAAGATAAGTTTCTGGTCGTTATTTGTCGCATTTTGACTTTATTTTGTTACCTACATGTTTACTGTGTGTTCCTCGTTCGGTTTTGTTTCAATATTTGTGCTATTTTATGAGTTTTCGTCGATCTTGTCATTTCGGGTTTCCTTGAGGCCTACCCGTATTTCCCATCTCGGTGCTCGATCGATTTTATTTGTATTTTCTCCCTATTACCATCAGTTCTTATTTTCTCCACTTTTCCCACCAACCCTCTTCTATCCCTCCCAACTACACCCTCTGTTTCTTGCCTTAAAATTAAAAAAAAACAACAACCCTTTCTCCCTCCATACCTTTTTTCCCATGTATCCATGAGTGCCGCCTCATCTTCCTCCTTCTGCTGTCATACCATCTTCCATTTGAGCCGACCCACTTTCACCATATATACCTTCACAATTTCTTTCTACAACCTTCCATTACCGAATCTTCAAAAATCCATCAAAAAAAATTATTTTCTTTGTATCCATCATAACTACTAGTACGTGCCCGTAAAAAAAAAAAAAAAAAACGAAATAAATACCGCGAGCAACAAACAACCACACAGGCCGTTTCTTCGCTCTCACGTGCCCGTACGTGCGTGGCGCGGAAGTTCGCATATCACAGTTACGATGATTCGCAATTTAGGTTTTACTGGCCAATTATTCAATTAGCGCCAATGTATTTTGCCTTTTCGCAATGTCATCGCAAGGAAAAACAAAAAGAGAAGAGAAGAGAAAAAAATTACTTCCTGGTTCGGAGCATACCAGTTCACTCTGATGTTACCGAAATGTATGCACCGTCTCATATGAAAACGATCATAACTTGCGGCATTGTGTTTATCTATAAATGCGCATAATAAATCGAGAAATTATTAGAATACACGAAGTCATCACTCTCCGGAAGCCCGTACGTTGTAACCCGTAATGGGGAACGCGGCTGAGCTTCCCTTCCCCATCGGCCACGCCCTCGCAGCAATGTGTCTTGTCATTGGTTTGGTAAATAAATGGCCATAACTTGGGAAGCACTTGTCCGATTAATATCAAAACCTTGAAAAGGCACATCCTCAGGTCCCCAGCAATATATCTGGCACGTTTCAATTAGATCGGACCAGTGGTTGTGGAGAAACAGCGGTCACAGACACACACACACACACACACACACACACACACACACACACACACACACACACACACACACACACACACACACACACACACACACACACACACACACACACACTGCTGGAATTATAGATAGATACACCTCCCACAACCACGTGTTTCTCCACCCCTTCTTCTTCCTGTTACTTTTCATCGACTCACCAGTTTCCCCTCTGCGCTTGCCAATCCAAATTTACCACATGCCTCCAGGATTTTACTTCAACCTTTCGTTTACCGAATCTTACGCAATCTTTCTGAAAAATAAAATAATAATAAAAAATAAAAAATATCAAATTCACTTTTAACTATACAGTTCCCACAACCACGTGTTTATGTTGGAATTGTTTCTACCCTCTGTGTTTGCCGATCCAAATTCACCATTCACCTCAAGATTTTTCTTCGACCTTTCCTAAACCTAATCTTTTGCAATCTTTCTCAAAAATAAAATAATATAAAAATAATAACAAAAACAAATTAAAACGGTCTCTTACAATGTTTCAACTTCCTTTGGATCATCAATTTGGATTCAGACCAGGTCACTCTACCTTGGATATGCTGCTTCTTCTCTCCCAACAATGGATGGATGTCCTCAATGCCGGACATGAAATCAGAGCGATCTTCCAGGACATATCGCGTGCTTTCAATAAGGACTAGCACCCTGCCCTGCTCACCAAACTCTTCCTATGGTATCCAAGGAAATATCCACTCGATGCTCGCAGACTTCCTCAACTGTCGCAGCCAACATGTGACCATAAATGCAGTTCTCTCATCCCCTCTTCCTGTCCAGCATGGAGTTCCTCAACGGAGTGTTCTGGACCCTGATATTTTTTCTGGTTTTCATCAATGATCTCTCTGACTTTCTCTGGAAAATCCTCTTCATGTCTTTGCTGAAGACTCCACCATCTGGCATACCATCTGTCATCCCTCAGATCGGCAAGCAGCAGCTTCTTCGCTCTCTCCAGATCTGGGTAAAATCACAAACTGGTCCAAAACGTGGAACATGTCTTCCAATCCTGACAAATCTCACACTTTCACTATGTCTCTCCAAAAAGACTGTTTGGAACCCCCCCCCTCCCCACCCATCCACTTTCTCAACAATCCTCTGAAAGAAGTCCTTAAATTCAAGCTTCTGGGTCACACTATCTGCCATGATCTTTCCTGGGAAAGCCACATTTCCAAACTGGCCTCCAGTTTCGACATCCTCCATCATGCAAAGTCCTTCCTCAGCCCATCTGAGTTCCTAACCACATGCAAATCTTTCATCCACAGCTTGATGGAGTGTTGCTCTCCCCTTCGGAATGGTGCTCCCGCCTCTCACCTTAATTGGCTTCACCATGTGGAAACCAAGGCATTTAGGATCATTGGTATCTCCCGTGGTGAGGCTGAGTCTTTGGGCCTCTCACTCTCTCACCACGGGCAGGTTGGTTATGTTTCTGTCTTCTACAGTCTGCTCTCCGGTCTCGCCCACCCCTGCTCTATCTGCGATATGTCCCCCTCATATTTCCGCAGGGCGCTCAAGGTCCGCCAGCAACCCACTTCTGGTAAAACTACCAAAATCATGAAACACTGCTCACCTTCACTCTTTCATTCCTCTTTTTCCCCACCTTTGGAACAAACTCCCACACTCTTTTCAATCCCACTCTTCCCTCCAGGTCTTCAAAACAGCTGTTCACCACCACCTCTTATCTTCCCCCATCCAAAACCACAATCTTTTCTATCCCCGTTAATCCACCCCAAACCAACCTCCTTCAAATTCCCTGCTTTCCATCCCAAAAGTTCCCCGTCATGTGAGGTCCTGAAAGTCCCTGTGGCATCCATCTTATTTACCCCGTGTACGCCGCCCCATCACTCTCCCTTCCACAGATCTCCTCATGTCTCTGTTTCCCACTGTTTTGTCCTTCCCTCTCTCGCCCCTATTGTCTCCTGCCCCCCTTGTTGTGCATTCTCTGTGTTAGCTCTCATACGAGCCTCGACAATGTACACAATTTTTTTTTCTTCTTCTTCATGCTTAGCCGTGATGTCACCCGGGAGTCAACTGCCAGATTTGTACTGTCCACTGGTTACATCGCAATACAATTTAACTCAAACAGCAAATAATTCTCGATTTTCCACAAATGTGCTGAGTCAATGCATCCTTGCTGCTTGAAGTAATAAAACTGAGATGGTTTCATGCTACACCAATGGCCGAAAGACGGGAATAGGACAAGGTTTGTCCAAAATACCCAAATGTGGATCTGGCCGACAAAATGTTTGGTTTTGTGATTGGAACATTTTAGAGCACTGTTATGAAACAACAGAGATGGCAAGGTCTTGTGGTTATCTGCCACGATTGAGAGAGGATGCCATCCCCATGATTAAGTGGAAGAAACAGCCATCACTCAAAACTGGAAGACCATCTCTATTCAGTTACCAGCACATCTACATGGCCGATTTTAGTGGTGAATAAAACACCTCACCTCACCACCACCCCTACAATACCACCACCACCACCACTCTAGTAACACTCCCCCTACACTAGGGTGGGACATCGAAATGGCAGTGGGACACGAAATAACACAGACACGATGGTGGGACATGACACAGCATGACATGGCACGGACACGACATAGCACAACCACATAGCCATCCCGGGAAAATATGAAATGGGACAATTCAAAACATACAGGACACCTGGTCAGCCTGTGACAGTTGGACGAAGCATTTGTTGCCCATTTTGTTGGCGGTGTCCGAGCTGTGTCCTTATTGTGTCTTTCCGTGTTGTGTTCATGTCGTGTCCACGTCAAGTCGTCATGCCAAGCCATGTCATGCTGTGTCCATGCCGTGTGTCGTGCTGTGCCATATCATGCCCATACCATGTCGTGTCCGTGCCATGTTGTGTCCATGCTGTGTCGTGTCTGTGCCATGTCGTGCCATATCCGTGAAGTGCCCATGCTATGTCTCTGCTGGAGTAATATAACTAATTTATCAAGCTATACAAATAAAAGGCTGTGTGTGCCAGTGTGTGTGTGTGTGTGTGTGTGTGTGTGTGTGTGTGTGTGTGTGTGTGTGTGTGTGTGTGTGTGTGTGTGTGTGTGTGTGTGTGTGTGTGTGTGTGTGTGTGTGTCCTCCATAACTCCAAAACCATAAAACCTCGCAGCCTGAAACTTTGCATGCATCCTAAGAAAACTCCAAGGAAGTGCATAACTTCTTGCAGTGGCTGGCCATGGAAATAGATAGTTAGGTTTGTTTGATCATTACAAATGATCCTTCTGGAGTGACAAGGTGAGATTGAGTTTTGCCAGGTTTGAAAGGCATTTTACATTTGTCACACCAACATAACTCAATTCCGAATCAGGAGAGATCCATGCACTCACTGCTTGCCTTTCAGTGGGATGGGGTACTGCATGACAGAATGTGAACCCATCAGAGGTTTTCCAACCAGGGGTCGTTTATACGTATGAGGAACAAGAGTGGCCCACGATAGTCTTCGGGCACTCCACCATCAATAAATAATTAACTTGACAGCAAAGTCAGAAAGGCAGGATATAAAGGTATAGACTTCATGAGTGAATGAAGTCATAAAGGGAGTTAAAGGGAAGCTTTGTCTGCCTCAGGCAGTGAGCTAGACTATTAGAACAGGATTTTTTTTTTATCTCATTCTAATTTTAACCCCATCATGTTCGAAAAACATGTATGAGCAACATTCTCACCAAATCCAACCCCCTTTTTAAGAGAGTAAGCACAAAGAAACCAATCTTTAGAATGTGAGTGAAACCACATATTTATGATCAAATCGTTCAATACTCCACAACTGAATGTTTAATGTTGTGCTGGATTACGCATCAAGTGCGTCAACAGGGTCACATCGACGGGGTCTGCTAATGCTTCCCCATCGCACCAGAGCAATATGCTTCATGAATGGCTGAATGAAATGAAAACATGTTCAAGCGGAAAACGCAGCTTCCCCGGATGAGATCTGAATCCTGCCTGTCTGTTAAAACGAGTCTGTTTTACCAATTTTATCTCCTCCAGGGATTTATAAATGGAGCCAAAACGATTGACGCGTGTGTCAGAAGGCGGGAATCAGGTGACAAATCTCTTACGAAATAACATCTTCATTGAAAGACAGATGAGAATACAAAAGGAGAATACCAGGACAAAAATACCAGACTCAGCGGTGTTATGGTTAAATTGTCCACTCCGAATCTGAGTCAGTGATTTAAAACCCTGGCCAAGTCATACCATAGACAAAAATGTGCTGCTTCCTTGCTTAATTGGTATGTGCTTCCTTCCTTGGTATGTGCTGCTTCCTTGCTTAATGCTCAGCATTTAAAAGGATCACAAGGAATTTCGACGCAGGTGGAGGCCATTCAGCCCATCATGCCTGTGCCACATCAACACCACACCAATTTAACACCAGATCAAAATAAGAAAATGCCAAATGTTTTTTTGTTTTTTAAAATTAAATGTTTTTTGCTTTTTTTTCCACATTCTTTTCAGGGGAGGGGGTATGAGCTTGGGTAAAAAAAAAATAATAATAAAAATCACTGCTCACCTTCACTTTCATTCCACTTTTTTCCCACCTCTGGAACAAACTCCCACACTCTCTTCAATCCCACTCCTCCCTGCAGGTCTTCAAAACAGCTGTTCACCACCATCTCATATCTACCCCCATCCAAAACCATGATCTTTTCTACCCCCATTAATCCACTATCTTCAAATTCCCTGTTTCCTTCCTGAAAGTCCCTGTAGTACCATCTTATTTACCCCCATCCCTCTCCCTTCCACAGACCTATTGTCTCTATTCTCCACTATTTTGTATTTTCCTCTCCCATCCCTCTTGTCTCCTGCGTTGTTATATGTTTCTGCATATTAGCTCTTACAAGAGCCTTGACATGGTATAGAAAAAAAAAAAGCACACACACATCAACCACACAACACCCCTTGACGAGACCCCCACCAACACTCCGTACACATGCACACAATCATCCATCAATGCTCAAGCTTCCTAAAAGCCCTGCCAACATCCCTATCCCCCTCTATCTCCATAACTTCCAGGTACATATCTAATTATAATTTCAACTTCCCTACCGTTTCTGCTGCTACTACCTTTCCAGGGAGACCATTCCATGCATCAACTACTCTCTGAGTGAAAGACTCCTGCTTTACTACCATCTTAACTCTCCTCTTCTTTACTCTCAGGCTGTGGCCCTTGGTCCTATCACTGTCGACTCTGCTGAATCATTCATCTGCACTTATTTTGTCTTTCCCCTTCATTATCTTCAACATCTTTATCATATCTCCTCGTAACCGCCCCCTTTCTAGTGTCTAAAGCCCTGTTTCCTTCAGCCGCTACTCATAGCTCAGTCCAGCTCGGCCCGGAATCAATCTAGTAGCCCTGCGCTGAACCCTACATGGCATCTATGTCCTTCCTAAGTTGTGGTGACAAAAACTACACACAATATTCTCGATGTGGTCTCACAAAATTCCTATACAGTGTTAAAACCACCTCTTTTGATTTATAAATGATCCCCCTCCGAATACAACCAAAAACCCGATTTGTTTTACCGATAGCTGCCTGGCACTGTGCTGCCTGCTTACCTCCCGTATCTATTACCACCTCCAGATCATTTTCTTGTGTGACATGCTCCAAATATTCTTACCCATCCCAAACACCTTGCACTTGTTCAGGTTAAATTGCATCTGCCGTGTATATCTCTTTAGATAGAGCATGGTCAATCCCCATTGGTTGGCATCCATGGGGAGGAGGAAATTCCTCCTGAGTACGGTGAGAAAAGTGGCACCATTGTAATGGCATTGCTGGTTCCCAGAGTATCCCAGGAAGTGATGACACTTCCCCCAATCTCAGTCGTACAGCGGATAGGTGCAATACAGAGATGAATCGTGCACTTTTTAATAAAAGCATCAAACTTGGTAGACATAATCAGTTGGCCATTCCAAACAAAATTCGATGTAGTGCCATCCCAGTTTTTGCCTGTGTCGACTATGGTGGCCATATTTCAAAATGGCCACCGCCAAACACTAAAATAGCATATAACTCAGCAAGCAAGAGACCTCGGATCATAATTCTGGTGTCATATATATATATATATATATATATATATATATATATATATATATATATATATATATATATATATATATATATATGTCATATTGCCCCTGCCTCACACATTGCTCAGGTTGACGTCATGGAAACCAAGCCCTTCTTGATCACTGGAATCTCCTGCGATGAAGCTGGGTCAATGGGCTTATCACTTTGCCATCACAAATAGGTCGGTGGCCTCTCTGTCTTCTTCCACCTCCTTTCTGGTCTTGCACCTCCCTGTGCTTTGTCCCCTCCTCCCTCATTCCACCAACCCCCCCCTTCTCCAACTGGTACCTGGAGGGTGCACACAGTCCACCAACAATCCCTTTTTAGTGAATCTACCAAAAAGTTCCTCTTTTTTTTCACACCTGTAGAACCCACTTACAAATTCTCTCTCCACCCTTCTCCCCTCCCCCAAATTTTGCTTCTCTATCCATCTTATCCACCCCCTGCATTCTCCCATGCCCATTTCCTTACCTGTGCATCCCTTATTTGTTCGTCACTGTTTATTTTGTCCCTCAGCCCTGCTGTTGCCATTTCTACCTTCTCTTTCTGTTGTTCCTTTGTTATGTTGCATCCTGATCCATGTTCTAGCTCTTCCAAAAGCCTTGACTTAATAGAAAAAGTGGAGCTCAGTACAATTTTCGTTTTGATTCAAGAAATTTCATAGGAAAATACATTGACTCTATCAATAAAATTGAGCAAGGTATGAAATGCATAGCTTTAAGTAAGCCAATTTGTTTTGCTTCATTGTTGTCTTTGCAGTGAAAATAAAAACTTGGTTGAGGAACAGAAGGAACCCTTGAACAAGATTCAGGGAGGATGGTGTACCACTTGATTATTGCTGGCATTTTACTGCAGCTGCTGCAGGGAGGTGGAAGAAAGGCCAATGCACTTGCAGCAATCACAGGTTAGTCATAAAAGATAAGCAGTGTCCAAGGTAGCCCTGGAAAGGCAATGGCAAACCACCCAGTATAATCCTTGCCAAGAAACTGTTTTGGCAGCATCGACGCTCTGCAACAGAGGATGGTACATCAGAATCAGAAGACAAGGAAGCCTTTATTGTTTATACAAGTAAATACTGCAAAGAATAATGTAATTTATATAACCAAAATATTGGGATTCAAATCTCGTGTTACTATTCAAATACCTTTTAACAATCAAGTGTTTGTTTTATCAAAATTTTGTAGATGTACATCATGAAGTGCCAATCTATGTTTTAAGGCTTGACTCGATCTGTCAATAATTTTTGCATGTTTGTTTGTCCTCAATTCCAACTTGATCTCCCATTTCCAAAGTACCAGATGTGACGATTTCCTTTGAAGTACCCACCTGATGTGATGGAAAAAAAAAACAGCTGATCCTCAATACTCAAAATTAATGTTTTCCTTTTAAATTATGGTAAATTTGGTGAAAACTGAGCTTCAGTAACTGTCGCAGATCTTTATAAAACACAAAGTGCTTTGCAGTGTGAAAAACAAAATGCACATTGATGCAGGTACGTGTAAAACTGTACGTGCACTGAGGGCGAACAAGGAGGCCGATGTGCGAGGAATCTGTGAGCGGGTAGATCATCACCTGTGGTCAAGTGATTCTCGTCTTGCTTACAGGGGAATTCACGCATTGCGTTCCTCCTAGCCCGTCTCTCGGTGTACTGCAGTTAGAGCGGACGGTGGAGGGCTATTGAAATAGGAGTCCAAAGTGTAGGCCCGCTGGGCTGGTTACTTTACGTGGCTATACCAGGCTGATCGACCACTGTTGAGTTGGATGTCAGGGGTGCTCCTATCCCTATTGCTGACCCTCCATTCAACTGTGATCCACCTCCGTTTGTGGAAACACAGGCTGTGGTGAACAGGTTGAAATAGAGTAAAGCTCCTGGGAAGTGGCATCAATGCTGAACTTCTCAAGGCTGGTGGAAATGCTGTACTCGTGTCATTGCATGCAGTTCTGTGCTCTGCCTGAAACACAGGCACCATCCCAAAGAACTGAAAGAGGGGCCTTGTTGTCCCTCTCTGGAAAGGGAAGAGTGATCGCCAGGACTGCAACAAATAATGAGGGGTGACGCTGCTCTCAGTGCAGGGCAAGGTCTTTGCTCGGATAATTCTTGAACGGGGTTGCCACCATCTGCTTGAGCACCAGCGCCCAGAGCAGTCAGGCTTTACACCAAAGAGGTCAATGACTGACAGTATCCTTGCCCTTTGGGTCCTCACCGAACACAGACGAGAGTTTCTGCAGGAGCTGCTTGCAGCCCATGTTTATCTCTGCAAAATGTTTGATTCAGTGAATCAGGATGCCTTCTGGAGGATTCTTAATCTTCATGTGGTGCCACCAAAACTGATAAATCTGATGTATGAACTTCAGGGTGTCCCAAAAAAATATACAACTTTTCATCTGCAAAGAGGATGGTCATAACATGTTTTTTTTTTGAGATATATGGCTGGATAGAAAGCTGAAAGGTTGAAGTTTATTGTACCAATGTCAAAATTGTCACCAAAATTTAAATTTTGGTATAGAATCTTCGTTTTCCTTTAAACCACATGTTCGACGTAGGCTCCACGTTGTCCGATCACTGCCTGCAAACACGTTGTCATGTTCTTCATCACTTTGGGAAACGTTTCCTGAGGAATGTTCTGGATTTCTCGGTGGATGTTTTCCTTCAGCTGATCAAGGGTCTGAAGCCTTGGGTTTCCATAGATCCTGTCCTTGAGATACCCCCACAAGAAGAAGTCTGGAGTAGTAAGGTCAGGGGAATACGGTGGCCACTCAACGTCTTCGTGGAGGGAGATAAAGCGGCCCTCAAAATGTTGGTTGAGAAAACACCTTGTTTCCCTGGCTGTATGGGGCGGTGCCACATCCTGCTGGAACCACTGAGTTCTCATCTGGATCACGTTGTTTCTCCTACGGGCCTGAGTACGTAGCTCAGGCAAATAGAATTCCTGAATCATTTCGCGATAGTTCCTCTGGTTTACCGTACAAGTGCGTCCCTGGTCATCTTCAAAGAAGTATGGACCAATTATCCCATACCAACCAACCGCCACCCACATGGGTGACTTTGAGAACAGATCGAGGCACCAGTTCAGTTGATGCATTACCAGGATTTTCAGTTCCCCAGTACCGAAAGTTTTGCTTGTTTACCTCCCCGGACAAGTGAGCATGGCATTCGTCCGTCATGTGAAGTTTTTTGAGGAAGTCTGCATCTTCCTCCAACTTTCCTGAGAACCAATTTGCAAAGTCTAGTCGTTTGCGTTTCTGTTAATCAGTAAGCACCGTTTCCGTTTGAATTTTGTATGGAAAGGCATGAATGTCTTGGCGAACGATCCTCTGAACGGTGCTCTGATGAATGTTTGTCTCGGCAGAAAGTCATCGAATCGATTTTTTTGGGACTCTGAACGACTGCCTATCTCACCATTTCCACATTTTCTTCACTACGACCTGTCCTCTTCCGACCACTGTGACCCTTGGGAAAGTCACAGATGGTTCCCACATTGGTAAACTTTGCGATGGTGCACTTTATTATCCGAAAGTTTGGTGCATGGCGCAAGTGGATACCGAAAAGTCTCGAGTAAAGACGTTGCACCTGTATGACACTTTTCGTCTGGTGACAAAGTTCAACAATTTTCGTCTGTTGTTGTACGGTCAGTCTTGGCATTTTTCTGGCGCTTGCTTGGTATCAAAATAAACTTCAGGGTCTCTGCAACAAGAAATGAAGCATTAGTGACAAAATTACTGCTTTTTTTTAGGATCAAACGAAGCATTTTAAAAGTTGTATATTTTTTTGGGACACCCTATATACTCTGGTACTGAGAGTGCTGTGAGATGTGATGATACCATCTCCAACTTATTTCCAGTTATTACTGGAGTTCGTCAGGGATGTGTACTGGCCCCCACACTTTTCAGCGCTTGTATGGACTGGATTCTGGGGAGGTCGTCAGAGAGATCAAGCTACGGTGTGTCGTTTGGAAATATCAAGATATCTGACCTTGATTTCGCAGATGATGCTGTCATCTTTGTGGAGACTCTGGAGATCCTTTTGGGGGCCCTCGAGGTGCTGAATGAGGAGTCGGATCTGCTGGGAGTCCAGGTTTCCTGGGTTAAAACTAAGATCTAGGCTTTCAGTGACATCTTGGATGGTGCTATCTTGTCTGTACCTGATTTTGGTGAGGATGTTGAGGTCACGGAGAGATTCACTTTCCTTGGCAGTGATATTCATGTCTCTGCTGACTGCGAGCCAGAGGTCAATAGACGTCTGGGTCGCGCCTGGGAAGTCATGGATTCACTGGATCATGGGGTGTGGTGCTGTCAGTACCTGCGCAGGAGGACAAAAGTCTGAGTCTTCAGGTCCTTGGTGCTTCCAGTCTTACTCTACAGATGTGAGACTTGGACTCTGACCATGGATCTGACGGAGACTTCATTCCTTTGGTATCAGGTCTCTTCTGGAGAATCCTTAGCTATCGCTGGTCGGACTTTGTGTCCAACGAGCGGTTTCTGAGAAAGACTCAAATGACATTTGTTACCTGCATAGTTTGTGAGTGTCAGCTGTAGCTGTATGGACATGTGGCTCGTATTCCTGACATTGATCCTGCTCACAAGATTCTCTCAGCAAGGGAGCCTCGTAAGTGGAGGAGGCCAATGGGCTATCCACGTGCCTTGTGGTTGCAGCAGGTTGATGGGCATCTCAAGGAGATGGGGACGGGCCAGGCATCTGCCTGTGGGATGGACAGAGGGAGGCCCCTGGAGTACCGGTGGAAAGTGGACACAGCGACACGCTGCTCCGTAGCATGCTCCCATACCTGACCTGACCTTTCAAACCCTCTAGAATTACCATTTAGAACTCTAGAATTACACTTTAAAATTACCCTCTCGAACTATCTCCAATTATCCTTTAGAATTATCATTTGGAACCCTCTAGAACCCTTTGGAATTACACTTTAGAACCCTCTGGAATTATCCTTCAAATTACCCTTGAGAACCCTTTAGAATTACACTTAAGAATTACTCTTTAAAACCTTCTATAATTACCCTTTAGAATTACCCTTTACAATTATACTTTAAAATCATTCTTTCAAATTACCCTTTAGAATAATCCCTCAGAACCCTCTACAATTATACTTTGGAATTACCCTTTCAAACCCTCTGGAATTATACTTTAGAACCCTCTAGAACAGTGGTTCTTAACCTTTTTACCACCATGCCCCCTCAAGTAGTTGTTCCTTGCCTCCACGCCCCCCTCCCCCACCTCACATCTTTAACCAAATGATTAAAAATCCCTCCTGAATTAAAAGGAAAAACTGGAAAAAATGCGTGTTTTTAGTCTTTTTATTGAACAAAGAATTCCACATAAGCAACACTCATATACACAGCATATTTAATGAGATAGTGGACTGTTATTTATCTACCAAATTTTGAATGCGTTGTCGAATGCCAGAGAGAGCACAACGCAAGTTTTCTTCAACGTTCAGCTTGCTTCTGTGCTTGGTCTTGACGGCAACAAGCGTGGAAAATGCAGCTTTATAAAGATACGTCAATCCAAACATTGTCAGAATCCAAAGAGCTTGATGTGAGATCAAAGGGTAAACAGGAAGGTACATGACCCAGAACGTCTCTAGATCCAGTTTTTTGTAGTCTTCTTCAGCCGAGGAGTTGAACTTTAACTCAATAAACTCCTCTTGCACCTCGTCTGAAATATCAGCTACTTCACATTGAAATAGGTTCTTAATGAATTTCCCGGCTTCGCGCTTCTCACCTATATCCGGAAAGTATCTGATGAATTCTGCTTTCAACTCAGTCAGATAAGTAATTATTTGTTTCTTTAACTCAGAATCAAGGTAACTGTGAATGAGAGCAGAATCCAAGTTAGCAAAACTGGCTGTATTTCCATCCTGAATTCGACATTTCCAGAGGTCGAGTTTGGCCATGAAGGCTCGAATGACGTCATTGTGCATGATTATGTTGATGTTTTCCCCTTGGAATTTGAGGTTGATGGTATTCAGCGCTTCAAAGATGTCCACCAGGTAAGCTGGAGATAGCAAAAATCCTTCAGACTGGAACTTGTCATGGAGATCTGCTTTCTGCTGTGAATCTAGAAATGTTGCCACTTCTTATCGTAGTTCATAAAGCCGTCCAAGCATGTTTCCCTTCGAAAGCCATCGTACGTTTGTGTGGAAAAGCAAGGCTTGATGTTCAGAATCCATATCCACACACAGCTGTTTGAAGAGAAGACTGTTTAAGGCTCCAGCTTTGATGAAGTTGACTACCTTGATAGCCAGGTTCATGACATCCCTCATTTCAGCAGGTAGAGTTCTGGATGCTAAGGCTTCACGATGAAGGATGCAGTGCGTACCTAGAGCAGATGGACTTTTTTTCTTTCACTCTTGTTATGAAACCAGATTGCAACGCAAGCATGGCCGGAGCTCCATCGGTACACACCCTTTCCAGCGAGTCCCACGAAAGTTGATTTTCCTGGAAGAAGTTTGATACCACTTGAAAAATATCTGTTGCTGTTGTATAACTTTCCATTGGATGGCAGAAGAGCATTTCCTCTTTTACACTATTGCCCGACAGGAAACGAGCATACATCAGGAGGTGAGAACACTGAGCAACATCAGTCGTTTCATCCAACTGGATGGCAAATACAGGAGAAGCTCTTACTTGGTCGAGAACTTGATCTTTGATGTCTAGAGACATTTCATCGATCCTTGCCTTGATGGTATTGTGTGATGGAGAGATTTGGGAAAGCTTGTTTGCACTATCCTTCCCCAGAACGAGCTCTGCTGCACACAGTACACTTGGTTTTATGAGAGTCTCTCCGACATTATGGCTCTTTTTGATCTTTGCAATCAACATGGCGATCTCATAGGAAGCCTCAACAACCTTTGAAGTCTGTTGCTGAAATGCTCCGCTGCTGTCAATCTTAAGGCCCAGTCACACCTTGACATTTTAGCTAGCGATGGCAACGTATTAAAATTTATGTAAAACGCTGGCTTACGTTGAACTTTTGATGTTTTTTTTTAAAGATTCGGACGTATTCATAGCGACTTGGTCTTATGTATAACGCATTAGTAACGGACACAGAACGTTTCGTTGTGTTATAGATAACTTATACCAACGAATGCTGAACCTGTAGTCGGCCTACACAACCGATGCCCAACGATAGTCTAACTTGGGCATAGCTCGTTGCACGCATCGCCGACGATGTCGTGACGTAGCCTATTAAAAGGCTGACGCACAACGATTCGAATCATAACTGCCGTAGAAATGGAAGTGTCAACATCGCGGTCACACCTTGGCGATCTTGCCAGCGTATGCCGACCAAAGAAAAATGTGTCTAAAACGTTGGCGCACGTCAAATACGGTATGAGTAAGTTTGGTATACGTGAGTAGAACGCTAAAGTACGCTATCATACGTCAAGAAATTTTAAACATGTTCAAAATTTTACGACGTACTTGGCATATGACACACGTTCCGCATGCGATGGGGAATAGTTGTACACACGATATGCGGACGCTTATACACGTCCACAAAGGCTACTTATAAGCTACTCATAAGTCGAAACACATCGCGGTAATGTCTTTTTTATGCGAAACTTATTTCTAACTTATGTTTGACGTGCTTTGAACCAATTCTTTACGTAGTCCCAACACACATCGACGTATGTAGACGTATTCCAATGACGTCTTCCGGTCGACAAAAAAAATAAATGAACGTGTTTCCAACTTACAACTGCCATATAAAGACGTGTTCCCAGCGATTTTGGGAATTGGTATATAAAAATGCTGCTCATAAAAGGGGAACCCAACAGTGTTTTCGAGTCCTTTTTGAGTCGATGTCCATGTCAGCAGTAACAGTATCAGTATCAGTATTAGTATTAGTAGTAGTTTGTTCATGTTGGCAGTAGTAGGTGAGTGTGAGGGGGGAGGGTTAGGGTTATGATGGATCCTCCTTGCGTCCGCGTGTCCACGGGTAGGAGACATCTTTGCACCAATGTTCGAAGTTCTTCGCGGCTAATTTTTTATGGGGCTTTTTCAACAATGAGCTATAGCTTGTTTTTACGATTTAGGTCTATTCATAACGGGTTGGACAAATGCACAAAGAACTAATAATGTGCATAGAGCGCTTCAACAACTTATAGATACGGTATACCAACGAATAATTATCGTGTAGCCAGCGTTCACAAACTATGCCCAACGATAGCCTAACTTATCCATATCGTGCGGCAGTTTATCTTTGCCGGTGACGTGGGGTTTGCTATTCATAGGCTGCCACTCAACGATTTAAATGGCTGCATCTCCACTATTGAAAGTAGACGCTTGCGCTCAACAATTGGATTTTTTTTTACACTCAACGACTTTTAAACGGTACCACTCAGCTATTTTCATTGTTTACAATGAACGATTTAAATTGCTGTCACTCGCCTTTGTTTTATGACGCTGGCGCTCGGAAATTTTAATCGTTTCTATTGAACGTGCTAAATCGCTAAAACTCCACTATTGAAAGTAGACGCTTGCGCTCAACAATTGGATTTTTTTTACACTCAACGACTTTTAAACGGTACCACTCAACTATTTTCATTGTTTACAATGAACAATTTAAATTGCTGTCACTCGCCTTTGTTTTTTGACGCTGGGGTTTGGAAATTTGAAGCGTTTCTTCTGAACGTGTTAAAACGCTCAAACTCGACTATTTTAAATAGACGCTGCCGATGGACAATTGGAATCATAGCCAAGCTAGACATCGAAGTGTGAACATCCTCGTCATACCAAAGAAAAGTTTGAAGAATGCTGCAAATAAGTGTCCTGGCCGTGGCCGTGGACGCTGACGCAAGGACGATCCATTATACCGACGTCTTTCAGCCTATGAGTAACTTAAAAGTAACGTCTGTCGACATGTGGCAACGATCGCGTAACGTGCCAACAACACGTTAATCATAGGTTAGAAATAAGTTTCGGGTACGCTAAACATTACCTCGGCGTGTCTCAACTTATGATTAACTTACAAGTAGCATGTGTTAACGTCTGTCAACGATCGCAGACCGTACATACAACTTGTAGCCAGCGTAGCGGAACGTGTGAGTCATACGCCGGCATACGTCGTGAAATTTCAAGCATGCAAAAATTTGAGGACAACCGAAAAGTACAACGTTTAAAGCCAGCGTACAACGACGTATGGCAGTGTTTTTCAGCGTGCTCTCAATGTTATCAAAACTTACCCATAACGTATTGAACGTGTGCCAGCGTTTTAGAAAAAAATTTCAAAAATCGGCATACGTTGGCTAAAACGTCAAGGTGTGACTGGGCCTTTAGCTTGCTTCAAGGACTGCCTTTTTGTTTCAAAGAATGCCTTGGGTTTGGCAGCTTGAGCAGGATGCATCGTTTTCAAGTGGCGCTCCAAGCGTGTGGGCCGCATGCCATCATTGCTCAGAGGCTTGTCGCATATTATGCACTGGGGTGTCACCCTTTTGGAGGGACACAAATCCAAATCGAATATATTCGTCAAGATTATTCTGCATTTTTGCACTCATTGCGAATGATTTCACTTGAAATGGGTACTGCAAATCTGTGAAAAAAATTTTTAATATTAAAATTAAAATAAAATATAAATTTTAATATTAAATTTAAATAAATGTTAAATTTTAAAATGAATTTCAATACAGAAAATGGTCGGCCCAGTGGTGAATAGAAAACTAAAATTATTAAAGGCAATACTTTTATTCGTTTTATGTTCATCACGATATAATGCAAACACTTGTTAAGAGAATTCCAAAAATAATTAGAGAAATTCCGACTTTTTTTCTCCAGGCTCGCGCCCCCTCTGGAAATTACTCACTTCCATAGGTTAAGAGCCAATGCTCCAGAATCCTTTCAAATCCTTCAGAATTACTCTTTAGAACCCTCTCAAATTACCCTTTAGAATTACTCCCTAAAGGTATCCGGCGTTGCAGGGCAATTTTGGGTCCCTCCTCCCACTCCTCTGTTTTTCCACCCCTTCCGCTCCCCCTTTCCACCCCTCCCCTTGCTCCGAGCACCCCCCCTTCATCTGGACTCACACCCCACACCTTCCCCTCCCTCCTCCCACCTCATCCCTTCCCCTCCCTCCTCCCACTTCCACCCTTCTCCTCCCTCTTTCCTCAACTGTACCCAGCATTGCTCAGGATCTAACGTACATCTGTTGGACTACCACAATGAAGCACATATTTAGAGACAAACGTCACCCATTACTTTGCTGTTTGGAATACTACATACACACATATAAACACCCCTCACACACATATATATATATATATATATATATATATATATATATATATATATATATATACATATACACATATACATATATATATATATATATATATACATATATATATATATATATATATATATATATATATATATATATATATACACATATACATATATACACATATACATATATATATATATATATATATATATATATATATATATATATACACATATACATATATATATATATATATATATATATATATATGTATATATACACATATACACATATATATATATATATATACACATATACACATATATATATATATATACACATATACATATATATATATATATATATATATACACATATACATATATATATATATATATCTTCTTCTTCCTCTTTCGGCTTGCTCCCGCTAGGGGTCGCCACAGCGGACCAACTGTCTCCATTTTGCTCTATCCTCCACATCTTCCATTGACACTCCAACCACCCGCATGTCCGCCCTCACCGCATCCATGAACCTCTTCTTTGGCCTTCCTCTTCTCCTCCTGCCTGGCGGCTCCATCTTCAACATCCTTCTCCCGATATACTCCGTTTCCCTCCTGTGCACATGTCCAAACCATCGCAATCTCGCCTCTCTCACTTTGTCTCCAAACCGTCCTACCTGCGCTGTCCCTCTAATACACTCATTTCTTATCCTATCCATCCTCGTCACTCCCAACGAGAATCGCAGCATCTTTAACTCTGCCACCTCCAGCTCTGCTTCCTGTCTTTTTGTTAGCGCCCCCGCCTCCAAACCATACAACATAGCTGGTCTCACTACCGTCTTGTATACTTTCCCCTTCACTCTTGCAGCTACCCTTCTGTCACAAATCACTCCTGCAACTCTTCTCCACCCACTCCATCCTGCCTGCACTCTCTTTTTCACTTCTCTCCCACACTCTCCGTTACTTTGCACAGTTGATCCCAAGTATTTAAACCAATCCACCTTCCCCACCTCAACTCCTTGCAACCGCACCATACCACCACCCTCCCTCTCATTTACGCACATGTACTCCGTCTTTCTCCTACTGACCAACATTCCCCTTCTCTCCAGTGCGTACCTCCACCTCTCAAGGCTCGATTCAGCCTGCTCCCTACTCTCCCTACAGATCATGATGTCATCCGCGAACATCATGGTCCATGGAGACTCCAGTCTGATCTCGTCCGTCAACCTGTCCATCACCATTGCAAACAGGAAAGGGCTCAGAGTCGATCCTTGGTGCAATCCCACTTTAACCTTAAACCGGTCCGTCATTCCTACCGCACACCTCACCGCTGTCACACTGTCCTCATACATATCCTGCACGATCCTCACATACTTCTCCACCACTCCCGACTTCCTCATACAATGCCACAACTCCTCTCTTGGCACCCTATCATAAGCTTTCTCTAAATCCACAAACACACAATGTAACTCTTTCTGGCCTTCCCTATACTTCTCCATCAACATTCTCAAAGCAAACATCGCATCAGTGGTGCTCTTTCCTGGCATAAACCCATATTGCTGCTCACAAATCGTCACCTCTCCTCTCAACCGAGCTTCCACTACTCTTTCCCACAACTTCATGGTGTGGCTTAACAACTTTATCCCTCTGTAATTTCCACAGCTCTGCACATCACCCTTATTCTTGAAAATCGGAATCAGTACACTTAATCTCCACTCCTCCGGCATCCTCTCACTTTCCAAGACTTTATTAAACAATCTGGTTAACAACCCCACTGCCATCTCTCCTAAGCACTTCCATGCCTCCACTGGTATTCCATCTGGGCCAACCGCCTTTCCACTTTTCATCTTCTTCATAGCAGTCCTCACTTCATCCTTACTGATCCACCCC
>NC_140966.1:32690755-32800755 GCF_056783735.1 Eptatretus burgeri | reverse complement strand
ATAGGTGAACATGAGCCAAATTTCTAAAATCCTCAATTTTAATCCAATTAACTTGAAATTTGAAGAGCATTTGCACATCATGTCACCAAATTCAACCACCTATTAATTTTGAGGTAATCATAGGCCAAAAGGTCAAAATAGGCCAACAGGTCAAAATAGGCTAAAAGGCCAATTTGGGCCAAATTTTCTAAAGTCCTCAATTTTCATCCGATGGACTTGAAATTTGAAGAGCATTTTCATGTCAAGTCGCTGAATTCAACTACCAATTAATTTTCAGGTCAAAAGGTCAACACAGGCCTAATTTCTAAAATTGATAGACAGGACCAAAAACTAAATATATCACTATATCTCAAAAAGTTGTGGACGAGTGATGACAAAACAAGGTGGATGAGTTGAATAGGTGACAAGAACAAGTGGATTGGATTTTGGTTCAGATCCAGCCCATCAGTGGGATACAAAACGTGAACTGTTCCACCTGGCAGAGATATTCGCTCTTCGGAGTGCCATTGTACTTTGTGCTGTTTTTCCAAGTTGTCACTCGATGAGTGATTTTTCCTTTAATTATTACTTTTATTTTCTAGTATTACAACACATGAATAACTTCAATCATACACCACTTTATAGGATAATATATTAAGATAAACACTTTAACTTGAAGACATGTCCATTACACAGCACCTCCATATAACCAGACTCAAACTGTCATTCAAATATTCAAACTGTCATGAATAACCAATTTTGCACTGCGTATCTGAGCAACCACCAATAAATTATTTTCATGCTTATTTATCATGTATTTTTAAAATAATATTTATTTATTGTATTTTTATCTAAATACCTCCATAATTTAATACCATATATGTATGTATATATATCTCCACCACGCCGGCGTGCGGGCGACCGCTTTTAACTAACCGCGGCCGCACGCGCCCACCGGACGGGCAATCCAGTCGTAGCTTTCTGGATCAACGCCGAAATCCAGCTACGGGTGTGTTTGTAAAGCACACCACAACCTTGTCAATACTCTACCCGCGCTACAGGGTCCGATCGCCGAATGGTCGATTTACCTAATTATTCGCGCGGGCAGACTATCGAGAGATTGTACCTCAACGGGACCTGCTTGGAAACGAGCCGCTTAAGCAGCTCGCTCCGTTTGCGATTTGCCAAGCGGTGTATTATCGCGAGGCCCCGTTGGACCCGATTATCTTATCGGCTATTAAAAGCCAGCTAATATTCCGTACGTAATTACAGCAGCTCAATGGAGGAAGGAGACACAACGAGCAGGTGAACATTCAAACAAGGACATTTATTTGTCACACGTATGCAGTCGATGAAGCAATGCAGATATACAAGCACGTATGCAATGAATGGGGGAAAGCACAAGACACGAGCAAACAAAGACCTACAGCTGTATCTATTTATTATGTACACAATCACTTAACCACAATTCTACTTAGCGGACACTGCGCCACAACTTTCATACAAGAAAACCCCAGGAAAGGAAAGGGTAAGAACAGGGCCAGTAGGCCTTTCATGTTCGCGGAGCTTTGGAGACCGAAGGAGCTCCGTGAGACCGTGCTGGTTACCTGCCACCCTCGTGGTGACTCGCCACCTTTGGAACAAATCCCCCACCTTTGGAACAAACTCCCACACTCTTTTCAATCCCACTCTTCCCTCCAGGCCTTCAAAACAGATGTTCACCACCACCTCGTATCGTCCCCCATCCAAATCCTCGATCTTTTCTACCCCCGTTAATCCACCCCAAACGCACCTCCTTCAAATTCCCTGCTTTCCTTCCTGAAAGTCCCTGTAGTGTCCATCCCCTATACCCCGTGCTTCCCACCCCATCCCTCTCCCTTCCACACATCTCCTAATGTCTCTGTTCCCCACAGTTTTGTCCTTCTCTCTCCAACCCTCTTGTCTCATGCCCCCCTTGCTGTGCATTGTGTGTTAGCTATCATGTGAGCCTCAACAATGTATACAAAAAATGGAGTGCCAATGGATGGATTCTAAACTCCTCCTCAGAGATCAGTCTGTTTGAAGCCTGGTGTTGGCTTTATGGTTAAGGTAGCTGGTTTACTTAGCTTAGTAGTCTTGAGTTTACGCCCCTGTCATGCAATTGAATTAACATCAGGTGGGTCAACTCAGCCTATTATCCCTCTGAGGTTGGAAAAATGAGTACCATCTCACTGGTAACAGGGGGCATTGCATCAGTGGCACACCTGCACCCCCAGAAAATGATGCAGCCAAAGGCTGCATACGAATCGATAGATAGATAGATTAGATATGCTGCTTGAAAAGAAAAAGACTGACATCAGTAGCAATGATAGATTCCATGACTTTTCTGATAAATGGAAGTAAGGTAACTGGTCTTTAATTGAGATGATCTGTTTCTGTTCCACTTTTGTGTGTTGGAGTAATACTAGCTCTTTTCCAAGCAGCTGGGATATGGCAGAAGGAAAAGGAAATTCTGAAGAGTGAAGACACAAGATAGGCGAGAGCAGCAGAGCTGGATTTGAGAAAAATGGCATTGCTGCCTTTTGTGTCCTTCGTGAGGAATTGTTGAGGGTGGCCCAAACTCTATCTTCTTGATTGAAAAGGCCACAGGGTCCAGGAAGTAGTTGATATGAGAGGGGATGGAGGATCTAAGAGGGATAAGCTGGGTAGCCAAGATTTGAAAAGGTAGGAAGATTTTTATTTTTTAAACAATTTTTTAAAATAACTTTTGGAAGGGAAGGCACATGAGTGGGATTGAATCAAGGGCGTTACTGGGCACTGGCCCATGGGGCACATGCCCCAAATGTTTTTTGCTGTGCCCCAAATCTATTTTAACCCCTTGGCTATGAGAGGCCAATTTATAACTATTAGCCTATTTTTCTACACATGCCACTACGCTAAATGTTTTATTGGGGGGGGGGGGGTGGGGGATCTGAAGTTCAAGGAAGGCTGGGGCCCCAAATCGTTTTGGAAGCTGGTGATACCTCTAGGTTTAATTAACAAAGATAACATGCTCACTCTTCACAAGGCCTACACCTAAATTAATCACATTTCAATATCCAATAGCACATGATGACGTGCAAACACACTCGCTTATCAAAATCAATCTACCAGCTACCATCTCTGTCCACATCCCTGCACCCATCTTCCCCCATTGCTTATAAGTACTTATCAAATCCCTTTTTTTTATTTTACATATCTACTGTCCCTGCTGCAACTACCCTCCGAGGAAGACCATTGCATTAAGGACTATATTCATCTCATTTCTTATCTTGTAATTTAAGTTATTTAACCCTTTAAAATATTGTTAGTTTAGGACTTATTCAGCAACAAAACACAAACTTTTTTTTTATCTAAAAAAGACATACACTAATCTTGAAATTTGACAGTAGTGTTATGGCTGTGGAAATTCGCAGAGCACCATATAGGTCTTAGATCAGTTATGTCGATAAGTCTGTGTTCAGACAGATTTCCCCCACCAATGTGTAACGGGCAATTATTCGTGTAACCGGGCTGTGAATCTTCAGTTAGCCGTTTTTCTTTTGCCATCGTTATTTTCGACCAACCGCTTCACAACAACCACCTCCACCACCAACATCGCTCTCATCAACCGCTTCACAACAACCACCTCCACCACCATCGCTCTCATCAACCGCTTCACAACAACCACCTCCACCACCATCACTCTCACAACCGCCTTCACACAACCACCTCCTCCACAACCACCCTCACACAACCACCTTCTCCATAACGCCAACCACAGCCACCATCTCCTAAACTGCATCTCCCCCAATACCCAACAACGAAACAACATCGCTTCCCTTCAACTCCGCGGGCGCCGCCATCTTTGCGCCGGCCACAGCAAGGTCGCTGCAAACAAACGCGGTGGTTTCCTTATTGCTAGCGACAGTGATTTCTACCACGTCCGCTCCCCCTTCAGCGTCGATGATCTCTACCACGTACGCTCGCCCCAAACCTCGCCTCGGAATTCAGATCAGGAGAGCGAGAGGGGCGAAGCCAGTGGGGGTCAGAGGTGAAAGAGCGGAGATTAGATGTCGCCTCACGAACCCTATCAAAAAGCGCGCAGAGCGCCGGTCGAGCGAGTCGGTCAGGGTTTGGAGCGGTGTGAGGAGCGGAGTTTGAATCCAGTGGAGGGCAGTGGAAGTCCGGGTTCGCCGAGGAGACGGAGTGGGGAGCACAGCAGGCCGGCCATGCCACGCAGAACTGCGCGTTCGTGTTGGATGTGGGGAGGCCCGGAGAGAGGTTGCCAGCCAGCATCGAACAGTCCGACTTGATCGGGCTTCGGGACAGTCCGAGCAGCGCTGAGGGACGGATGGGCACTTAAAGAGAGCATCAACTCTGAAAGAGCATAAGACCCGTTTGTTTCTCTGAGGCGTTGCCGGCTGGGCCCGAATCACCAGGCCGTCAGACGGGGCCTGGGCCGGACCGCGGTCATGACAGCTGCCGTGGGGACGGGACGTTGCGGGTCGCCCCAGCGAGGTGAAGGTAACCAGCACGGCCTCGCAGAGCCTCTGCGGTCATCACAGCTCCGTGAAATAAAGACCCAAGAGGTCCAGTCTACCTTTCGTCTGTCCTGGGGTTTTTCCTTGCTTTTGAATGAACGTTGCGGCGCCATGTCTTCAAGTAGAACTGTTAAGTGTGTACATAATAGATAGACGGGAGTATCTCTTTTGCATTGCTTTTGTTGGTTGTATACTTGCGTGCACGTTCGGCCTTGCATAATTCCCATTGCTTCATTGATTTACTTGCATGCCTGCATATGTGTCTTATTCAATAAATGTGCTTGTTTAAATGTTAACCCGTTCGTTGTGTCCTCTTTCCCTAAATTGAACTGCCATATTGCACTCGTAATATAGTTGGTTTTTAAATAGCCGGTAAAGTGATCGGGTCCAACGGGGCTCGCAATAACACCCCGCTCGGTTATCACAAAACGGAGCGAGCTGCTGAAGCGGCTCTTGTTCCAACGGCCCCGTTGAGGATCTCTCGGTAGTCTGCCCGCGCTATTAATTAGGTATATCGACAATTCGGCGATTGACCCTGTCGCGCGCGAATAGAATATTGACTCGGCTGTGGTGTGCTTAAAAACACACCCGTGGCTAGTTTCCGGCGTTGATCTGGAAAGCCGCGACTGGATTGTCCGTTCGGTGGGCGAAGCGGACGCTATTAGTTAAACGCGGTCGTTTGCACACCGGCGGGCGAGAATCCACAACAGTATGTATAATGTGAGAGTGCTGGCCAAAATATTTAATCAGAGAAAACTCTTTCCAGACCAGCAAACAACAATATACGTTTTCAATGGGCAGATATGTTTGTATTGTGTGGAAACAGGTCACAAGAAATCAAGATTTCAATCAAATGAAGCAGCAACTTACCTGCAAAAGCATATCTTGGAAAATCATCATTTGGAGATGGAACGACAAAATGCAGAGTGCAATCAAAAGAATTGCAAACAAAGAGATGCAAAAATGGTGTTTGATGGCAAAAATACAGAAAATACAGTGGTAAGTGAAATATTTCTTCATTTTATACTATTAAAAGTTTGAGAGAGAGAGAGAGAGAGAGAGAGAGAGAGAGAGAGAGAGAGAGAGAGAGAGAGAGAGAGAGAGAGAGAGAGAGAGAGAGAGAGAGAGAGAGAGACGGAGGGATGGAGGGACGGAGACAGAGAGAGACGGAGGGAGAAACAGAGAGACGGAGAGACAGGAGAGAGAGAGAGAGAGAGAGAGAGAGAGAGAGAGAGAGAGAGAGAGAGAGAGAGAGAGAGAGAGAGAGAGAGAGAGAGAGAGAGAGAGAGAGAGAGAGAGAGAGACAGACAGACAGACAGACAGACAGACAGACGACAGAGACAGAGACAGTGACAGAGATACAGAGATATTGCTTATAGTTGCTCTACATTTGAATTGCATCAATCTACCCTTAGATTAACTATTCAATAAATAAACAAGCAGTCATAAACTGGTACTTACGAAATAGTCAACTTGACCTCTGACCTTGTCTAATAAAAGCTGTCTCTAGAGAAGGTAGCGACACAAACCAGAAGTTTCTACGATGATTCTGTACCAAACCATCAAAAATCAAATGTTTTGGATGTTTGACCTCACTGTGACCTTGACCTTTGACTGATTTTGACCAAAATCTAATCAGCGCTAGCCACCACCCTCTTAATCACGTGGTGTAATTTGACATTGGAAGCTTCTTCCCTTCTCGAGTTATCATTTATTGGATGTATGACCTCACTGTGACCTTGACCTTTGACCGATTTTGACCAAAATCTAAACAGCACTAGCCATCAACCTCCTGAATCAAGTGGTGTAATTTGACATTGGTGGCTTCTTCCGTTCTTGAGGTATCTGTACCAAACTATCAAAAATCGAATATTTGACCTCACTGTGACCTTGACCTTTGACCGATTTTGACCAAAATCTAATCAGCACGAGCCATCACCCTTCTGAATCACGTGGTGTAATTTGACATTTGTAGCTTCTTCCGTTCTCGAGTTATCGTGCCTACAAACAAACAAACAAGCAGTCATAGACTGGTACTTACGAAATCGTCAACTTGACCTCTGACCTTGTCCAATAAAAGCTGTCTCTCGAGAAGGTAGCGACACAAACCAGAAGTTCCTACGATGATTCTGTATCAAACCATCAAAAATCGTAACGTCGACCGAAGCAAAAATCTCCATTTCTCCACGCAATTATATTATACCTTAACGTAACTCAACGATGTGTCTGCTCGAGCACACTGCATCATGGGACGACCCGTGACGCGTCGAGTGAAATATTTTTTATACAATCTTAAAACGTCTCCAAAACATCCGATTTTTACCAGAATTTCAACAATCGAGTTTTAAGCGTCCTAAGCGATCGCAAAAACTGAAGAAAAAATTAAAATTGAAGTTAAAACGAACTCGTAACGTCGAGCGAAGCAAAAATACTCCATTTCTCCACATGAATTTACGGAATTATGCTTGACCTCACTGTGACCATGACGTTTGACCGATTTTGACCAAAATCTAATCAGCACTAGCCATCACCCTCCTGAATCACGTGGTGTAATTTGACATTGGTAGCTTCTTCCGCTCTCGAGTTATCTGCACCAAACCATCAAAAATCGAATATTTGACCTCACCGTGACCTTAACCTTTGACCGATTTTGACCAAAATCTAATCAGCACGAGCCATCACCCTCCTGAATCACTTGGTGCAATTTGACATTGGTAGCTTCTTCCGTTCTCGAGTTATCGTGCCTACAAACAAACAAACAAACAAACAAACAGTCATAGACTGGTACTGACGAAATCCTCAACTTGACCTCTGACCTTGTCTAATAAAAGATGTCTCTAGAGAAGGTAGCGACGCAAACCAGAAGTTTCTGCGATGATTCTGTACCAAACCATCAAAAATCGAATGTTTTGGATGTTTGACCTCACTGTGACGTTGACCTTTGACCAAAATCTAATCAGTGCTAGCCACCACCCTCCTGAATCACGTGGTGTAATTTGACATTGGAAGCTTCTTCCGTTCTCGAGTTATCATTTTTTGGATGTTTGACCTCACTGTGACCTTGACCTTTGACCGATTTTGACCAAAATCTAATCAGCACTAGCCATCAGCCTCCTGAATCAAGAGGTGTAATTTGACATTGGTAGCTTCTTCCGCTCTCGAGTTATCTGCACCAAACCATCAAAAATCGAATATTTGACCTCACCGTGACCTTAACCTTTGACCGATTTTGACCAAAATCTAATCAGCATGAGCCATCACCCTCCTGAATCACTTGGTGCAATTTGACATCGGCAGCTTCTTCCGTTCTCGAGTTATCGTGCCTACAAACAAACAAACAGAAACGGAAGGCATCAATATACTTACGAAATCTTTAGATTTCGTAAGTAACAAGCAGTCATCGACTGGTACTTTCGAAATCGTCAACTTGACCTCTGACCTTGTCTAATAAAAGCTGTCTCTCAAGAAGGTAGTGACGCAAACCAGAAGTTTCTACGATGATTCTGCACCAAACCATTAAAATCTAATATTTTGGATGTTTGACCTCACTGTGACCTTGACCTTTGACCGATTTTGACCAAAATTTAATCAGCACGAGCCATCACCCTCGTGAATCACCTGCTGTAATTTGACATTGGTAGCTTCTTCCGTTCTCGAGTTATCTGTACCAAACCATCAAAAACCGAATATTTGACCTCACTGTGACCTTGACCTTTGACCGATTTTGACCAAAATTTAATCAGCACGAGCCATCACCCTCGTGAATCACCTGCTGTAATTTGACATTGGTAGCTTCTTCCGTTCTCGAGTTATCTGTACCAAACCATCAAAAATCGAATATTTGACCTCACTGTGAACTTGACCTTTGACCGATTTTGACCAAAATCTAATCAGCACGAGCCATCACCCTCATGAATCACGTGGTGTAATTTGACATTGGTCGCTTCTTCTGTTCTTGAGTTATCGTGCCGACAAACAAACAAACAAACAAGCAGTCATAGACTGGTACTTACGAAATCGTCAACTTGACCTCTGACCTAGTCTAATAAAAGCTGTCTCAAGAAAAGGTAGCGACGCAAACCAGAAGTTTCTACGATGATTCTGTACCAAACCATCAAAAATCGAATGTTTTGGATATTTGATCTCACTATGACCTTGACCTTTGACCGATTTTGACCAAAATCTAATCAGCGCTAGCCACCACGCTCCTGAATCACGTGGTGTAATTTGACATTGGCAGCTTTGTCCGTTCTCGAGTTATCATTTTTTGGATGTTTGATCTCACTGTGACTTTGACCTTTGACCGATTTTCACCAAAAATCTAATTAGCGCTAGCCATCACCCTCCTGAATCACGTGGTGTAATTTGACATTGGTAGCTTCTTCCGTTCGAGTTATCTGTACCAAACCATCAAAAATCGAATATTTGACCTCACTGTGACCTTGACCTTTGACCGATTTTGACCAAAATCTAATCAGCACTAGCCATCACCCTCCTGAATCACGTGGTGTAATTTGACATTGGTCGCTTCTTCCATTCTTGAGTTATCATGGCTACAAACAAACAAACAAACAAACAAACAAACAGAAACGGAAGTCATCAATATACTGTTGCGAATTCGCGCCCGCCGGCGTGTGAACGGCCACGTGACTCGAATCGCGGCACGTCGCCCACCGACGGACAATTCTGTCGTGACCCTTCGGGAACTATCGCCTGCAGCCAGTCACAGGTGGGCCTTTCGACCTCACCACAATCGTGCCAATCGGCCACCCACGTAGGATAGGGTTGTTCGCCAAACTCGACCTACCTGAGTACCCACGCGGATGGTAGACCGGGCGATCGTACCTCGCCGCAGGCCGACTCCGGACACGAACCGCTGAAGTGGTCCGTTCCGTGCTATCGGGATAACCGAGCGGTGTTATCGTCGGCCTCGACGGTTCCGATTAATTATCGGGCGTTTTAAGCCCACTACGAACGAACCCTTTACGTGAAGCAAGATGGAGATTCAATTAAATAAAAGACGAAGCGAAACGGGAATACAGTTCAACATAATGCACATTTATTTCTGCGGCACACACAGAACACACATATACAGCCAAACAGAATGCACATATATCAAATGCAACAAAAGAAACAATGACGCAGAGATACTACCGACTAAGACCGACACACGGCAACACTTAAACAGTTTTACTTCACCAGATTGGCGCTGACACACATTTACTCAAAAGCAAAGGAAAGAAGCCACCCTCATAGGCAAGGGGGCAGACGGGCCCGTCGGCCAATGTGTGCGCGGGACCTGAAGGAGCGGTCAGGCCCGCGAGACCGGGGGGGTCCTACCCGCGTCCTCGTGATGAGCCGCAAATGTGGCTGCGCGGCGGTGCCCCGACTTCGTGCTCCTTCGCGGGTTTCGTCGGCACCGTTTGGAGTGGGGTGGGAATGGGGCCCCCTTTCTGCACTATCTCAGCGCGGGGGAAAGGGGGGGGGAATTGTTGATGCCCTGGGGGAAGGAGAATAGTTGGCTGGCTTGGGTCCCGCGACGATCGATCCCACCGCGACCTCGTCGCCGACCGCCATCTTCCCTGCCTCGGACCCGAGCTCCTTGGACTCTTCCCCCAATTCTCCTCAGCCGACTGCAGAAAACCACCTTGACGCCTTCGCCTCCACTCCGCTCTCCAACCGGACTTGACTGCCTCGCAACAACTGCAACCAAAAACTAACTCTCTGCGCAACAACTCTTCTCATTCGCCTCACGCTCGCCGTTTTATAGGCCGGCAGGAGAAAACAATATGCAAATTTCCGGATCAGGATCTCCTCGAGGGCGGAGCCATGCTCGCCGATTGGACGGAGGAAAAGGGGCATGAATCTCCCCTGATCCTAGAATTTGCATATCTCGATTCCAGACAGATGCGCCTGGAGGCAGGGCCAAGCCGCCCCGCGCTTCCTAATTGGACGGATCAGAAGTGGGCGTGTAGCATTCCTGATCCGGAATTCTCCCTCGGAAAGGCCGCTATTTGCACTCACGGCTTGGTGCGTATCGCGGAACGATCCCAGGATAGCCCGACGCTCGGAGCTCACAGGTGGTGCGGGAATGGCCGTAGAAGGAGGGAAGTGAAGGTGGTGGAGGGTTTCCGGTGGTGGCCGATGGCCATGGTGCCATTTGGAATGGCGGTGATGCGATGTTTGCGGGAGCGAGTTGTGAAGGTAAAGGTCGTGGCTGTTGGCGTTGTTGTTGTTGTCTGACGGTTGGAGCCTGGTTGGTTCAAAATAAAAATAGAACAGAAAAACGGCTATCTCAAAGCGTCGCAGCCCGAATGAATCACATTTCCTCCCTCTAAACAACGGGTTTGGGGTAACTACACATTTACTACACATGTACAGAGATATCTCACCGATGGGACCTGAATGGTGGTTTGCGAATTTCCACAGCCATAACAATACTTACGAAATCTTTAGATTTCGTAAGTAACAAACACACAAACAGAGGACGGAAGTCATCAATATACTAACGAAATCTTTAGATCCTTAGATCAGTTATGTCGATAAGTCTGTGTTCAGATAGATTTCCCACACCAATGTGTAACAGGCAATTATTCGTGTAACCAGGCTGTGAATCTTCAGTTAGCCGTTTTTCCTTTGCTATCGTTATTTTCGACCAACCGTTATTTTCGACCAACCAACCCCGATGAAAGTTGCAGAGGTTTAACAATCTTCATGAGGAATCTTTAGATTTCGTAAGTAACAAACACACAAACAAACACACAAACAAACAAACAAACAAACAAACAGAAACGGAAGTCATCAATATACTTACGAAATCTAGTAACAAACACACAAACAAACAAACACACAAACAAACAAACAAGCAGTCATAGAGTGGTACTTACGAAATCGTCAACTTGACCTCTGACCTTGTCTAATAAAAGCTGTCTCTCGAGAAGGTAGCGACGCAAACCAGAAGTTTCTACGATGATTCTGTATCAAACCATCAAAAATCGTAACGTCGAGCGAAGCAAAAATACTCCATTTCTCCACGTGAATTTACGGAATTATGTTTGACCTCACTGTGACCTTGACCTTTGACCGATTTTGACCAAAATCTAATCAGCACTAGCCATCACCCTCCTGAATCACGTCCATAGAGCAAACTGGAAGCACCAAGGACCTGAAGACTCGGACTTCTACGGCCATTAGCAATTATACGGCGGCCGCAGTATTTCCACAGTCACATAATGTAGCAGTCACATATGTTGTTATTTTTCGGGTAGCCACACGGCGTATTTATAAATTGTGGAGACCGAAAACGTGAGGTTGCCGTACGGTCTTTGATTTGATGTTGAACGGTGACCTTAGGGCGTTCCTGCGGTGGCCATAGAATTTAAGGCAGACGCAAGGTGCCCGCAAGGCGACCGCAGGGGGCCCTAAGGCGAACGTGCGGCCAGACAGACGGTAACGAATGGGTTAATTTTTAAAAAAAAATTTTACCAGTTTTTTTTTCTTTTTTTTTCGGCTTGTCGAATTGCTGTGGCAAACGTAGAAATGAAAAAAGTTATAACTCCACGTCATAATTCCACGGCCTCCTTACGGCCTGTAAAATATAGCCATATGGCGTAGGGCCACCCTGAGGCCACCTCAGAAACTCTGCGGCCGCCGCACATTTCTGTCAATTCAGAGGGCGTACGGCCGCCGTATCCTCGCCGTTGAGCAAATGTGACTTAGGCCTTACCATGCCTAAGGAGTTGCTGTAGCTGTGTCCAACAAGCTGACTCCAATGATAATTGAGATAACACCGGTCAACGAGCATATTATGAGACTAAGGATTCGTCACTCCTTGACTGTCATTTCCCTGGTCTCTGTTTATGCTCCAACTGAGGCGAGTGATCTCACCATGAAGGATGTATTCTATGCCACGTTTGAGTCTGTGGTTAATCAGTGCCCCACATGAGATACACTTCTCGTCTTGGGGTATTTCAATGCATCGACTGGAACTGATTAGATAGTAGGGTTGGGCACACATCGACTTTTTCTCTGTTGTCCCGTTGAAAGGAGTGTTTTTTATGGCCATTTTTCACGCTGATCACGAATCCGTTGACATTTTTGACCTCGGACGATGTCTTAGTAAGACGCGGTGGTTTCCTTAGTGGATGATGTTTTTGATTCTTCCTGAGTGGAAGGTTTCCTTAGTAAGACGCGGTGGATGATGTCTTAGTAGGACCATCAACGAGGACATGGTCAATCTCCATGTCCTCGTTGGAAACCATCAACGAGGACATACTGATCACGGTCACTGGAGGATGATCCAGAACTGCAGGGTCTACCGGAGTGCTCAGTTCCTCAAGACTGACCACCAGCTTGTTGTAGCAACTCTTAAGTTGCACCTTAAATCCAGGAGAATGGTACCATCCCAGCCGAGGCTGGATGTTGGCAAGCTCAAGGATGAGCGGGTAGTTGAGGAGTTTGCGAACAAGCTGAGTGGAGATTTGGGGAGTCTGGGTACTTTGGGAGGTCCTGAAGAGTTGTGGAGTGTCTTCAAGACCACCGTCCTTGATGTTGCCGGTGGATGTCTTGGAACTCACCGCAGGGCAAAGAAGAATTTTGTCTCTTAAGGGACACTGGATAGCATTGACCAGAGTCTCAGGGCCAGGCTGAATGGCAGAGCTGAGCTGTTCCTGGAGCTGAGGCGTAAAACTGTACGTGCACTGAGGGTGGACAAGGAGGCCTATGTGCGAGGAATCTTTGAGGGGGTAGAGCATCACATGTGGACAGGTGATTCTCGTCCTGCTTACAGGGGAATTCGCGCATTGCATTCATCCAAGCCCATCCCTCGGTGTTCTGCAGTTAGAGCAGAGGGTGGTAGGCTCTTGACAGAGGAGTCCGAAGTGAAGGCCCGCTGGGCCGGTTACTTTGAGAGGATGTACCAGGCTGATCCACCAGCTGTCGAGTTGGACGTCAAGGGTGTTACAATAACTGTTGCTGACCCTCCAATTAACTGTGGTCAACCTTCGCTTGTGGAAACACAGGCTGCGGTGAACCGGTTAAAATTGGGTAAAGCTTCAGGGATCTGTGGCATCCATGCTGAACTTCTCAAGGCTGGTGGAAATGCTGCACTCATGTCATTGCATGGAGTTCTGTGCTCTGCCTGGAACACAGGCATCATCCAAACTGACTGGAAGAGGGGCCTTGTTGTTTGTCCCTCTTTGGAAAGGGAAGGATGATCACAAGAGTGCAACAACTGCGGAAGGGTGACGCTGCTCTCAGTGCCGGGCAAAGTCTTTGCTCGGATAATTCTTGATAGGGTTCGCCACCATCTGCTTGAGCACCAGCGTCCAGAGCAGTCAGGCTTTACACCAGAGGTCAACAATTGACCGTATCCTTGCTCTTCGGGTCCTCACCGAACGCAGACGAGTTTCGGCAGGGGCTGCTTGCAGCATTTGTTGAACTCTGTAAAGTGTTCGATTCAGTGAATCGGGATGCCCTCTGGAGGATTCTTGGTCTTCGTGAAGTGCCACAAAATCTGATCGATCTGATGTCTGAACTCTACTCTGGTACTGTGAGTGCTGTGAGATGTGGTGGTACCATCTCTGACTTATTTCCAGTTGTTACTGGAATTCGTCAGGGGTGTCGACTGTCCCCCACACTTTTCAGCACTTGTATGGACTGGATTCTTAGGGAGGATGTCGGAGAGATCAAGTTGCGGTGCATCGTTTGGGAATGTCAAGATCTCTGACCTTGATTTCGCAGATGATGCAGTCATCTTTGCGGAGACTTTACATATCCTTTTGGGGGCCCTCAAGGTGCTGAATGGGGAGTCGGAGCCGCTGGGATTATGGGTTTCCTGGGTCAAAATTAAGATGCAGGCTTTCAATGACATCTTGGATGCTGCTGTCCTGTATGTGCCTGTTTGTGGTGAGGAAGTTGAAGTCGTGGAGAGATTCACTTACCTTGGCAGTGATATTCATGTCTCCACTGGCTGTGAGTCAGAGGTCAATAGACGTCTGGGTCGGGCCTGGGGAGTCATGGACTCACTGGATAATGGGGTGTGGCACTGCTGGTACCTGTGCGGGAGGATGAAAGTCCGAGTCTTCAGGTCCTTGGTGCTTCCAGTTTGCTCCATGGATGTGAGACTTGGACTCTGACCAAGGATCTGAGACGAAGACTTAATTCCTTTGGTGCCAGGTCTCTTCGGAGAATCATTAGCTATTGCTGGTCGGACTTTGTGTCCAACGAGCGGTTCCTAAGAGAGACTCAAATGAGATTTGTTACCTGCATAGTCCGTGACCGTCAGCAGCAGCTGTATGGACATGTGGCTCGTTTTCCTGACGCTGATCCTGCTCACAAGAGTCTCTCAGGGAGTCTCCTGCGACGGAGTCTCATGAGTGGAGGAGGCCAATGGGCTGACCACGTGCCTCGTGGTTGCAGCAAGTTGATCGGCATCTCAAGGAGATGGGGATGGGCCAGGGATCTCCCTGGGGGTTGGCCAGATGGAGGCCCCTGGAGTACCGGCAGAAAGTGGATGCAGCGACGCGCTGCGCTGGTGCATGCTCCCATACCTGACCTGACAATAAGAGCTGGTGGTGAATAGATGTTTTGAAGGCCTGGAGGGAAGAATGGGATTGAATAGAGTGAGGGAGTTTGTTCCAAAGGCGGGAAAAAAGAGGAATGAAAGAGTGAAGGTGAGCAGTGATTCGTGATTTTACTAGTTTTACCAGAAGGGGGTTGTTGGCAGACCTTGAGTTCCCTGTGGAAATATGGTGGGGACAAATCGCAGACAGAGCAGGGGGGGGCGAGATTGGAGAGGAGACGGTAGAAGACAGAAAGACCACCAACTTGCCTGTGGTGAGAGAGTGAGAGGCCCAAAGACTCAGCCTCATCACGGGAGATATCAATGATCCGAAATGCTTTGGTTTCCACAGTGTAGCCGAGAAACGTGAGAGGCAGGAGCACCAGCCCAAAGGGGATAGCAGTACTCCATTAGGCTGCAGATGAAACCTCTATATGTAGTCAGGAGCTCAGGTGGGCCGAGGAAGGACTTTGCACGATGGAGGATTCCCAGTCGGTGACTAGCTTTGGAAGCCAAGTTGGAAATGTGGCTTTTCCAGGAAAGATCATGGCAGATAGTGAGACCCAGAAGCTTGAAAGAAAGGACTTCTTCCAGAGGATTGTTGAGAAAGTGGATGGGGGGGGTTCTAAATGGTCCTTTTGAAGAGACATAGTGAGAGTGTGAGATTTGTCCTGATTGGAAGACATGTTCCACGTGTTGGACCAGTTTGTGATTTTATCCAGATCTGCAGAGAGCGAAGAAGCTGCTGCTCACCCTCTGCCGTCCCATCTGTCATCCCTCAGATTGGCGGAGTCACCAGCAAAGAGATAAAGAGGATTTTTTTAGAACAGGGCCCAGAACACTACCTTGAGGAACTCCAGCCTGGACAGGAAGAGGGGATGTAAGACCTCCATTTAGGGCCACACATTGACTACGACAGGATAGGAAGTCTGTGAGCCATGAGTGGAGATGGCCTTGGATACCATAGGAAGAGAGTTTGGTGAGCGGGCAGGGTGCCAGACCGTGTCAAAAGCGCGCGATACGTCTTGGAATATGACTGATTTCATGTCTGGCATTAAGGACCTCCATCCATTGGGAGAGCAGCAGCAGCATATCCAGGGTAGAGTGACCTGGTCTGAAACCAAATTGATGATCGGAAATCAAGCCATTGGAGAAGCAGAAGGATTTTATGTCTGAAGCAATGATGTATTCCATAACCTTGCTGATGAATGGGAGAAGGCTGATTGGTCTGTAGTTTCAGGGATCTGTTTTAGCACCTTTTTGTGCAGGGCAGTAATGTTTGCTGATTTCCAAGCAGATGGCAGATGGCCTTGAGCAAATGAGAGGGCGAATAGAACAGAGAGAGCAAGAGTAGAGGAGCAGGTTTTTAAGACACGTGGGCTGATGCTGTCTGGACCGGATGCAGAAACTGAGTCGAGGTTTGACAGCAAACTCTCCACTTTGTCAGAGGAAAAGGACACAGAATCCAGGGACAGTCGGGTGTGACTGAGTAAGGTGGGCACAGAAAGTGATGCGTATTGGACACAAGATTTTGATGCAAACACCGAGTTAAGGCACTCAGCCTTTTCACGTGCGGTGTCAGCAGTGTGGCCATTTGAGGTCAGGGAAGGGATGGAGGGGGAACATACACCAGAAACAGATTTGATGAGACACCACCAGGATTTGGAGGAGGGAGAGAGGCTTGAGAGTTCAGACTTGAGCTCAGAAGGATGTTTATTTTCTGGTTCTCCTGAGGGTAGACACACATTTGTTTGGAGCTTTATGGAAGGAACTGAGATTACCCTCAGTTGGGTTTGCTTTCCATGAGACAAAGGCAAGTTGTTTCAGGACAACTGCCTCACCACAAGCTTCAGTGAACCAAGGGCGGGAGGAAGGGTAGGACAACTGAAGACAACCAGTCTGGAAGTTTGATGGCTGCTTGGAGACCCTGCCAGTCGGCTTGAGTGAAATTCCAGACTCGACGGCACTGAGGTTGTTCTCTGATAACAGTCAGAGAGATGTCCACTTTGACAAGCACCTGGTCAGAAGAACCAATTGGAGCGAGGAAGAACAGCAGATATTTTCAGGGAAATTTGTCAAAATCAGATCCAGAAGAGATGGAGTACTGATGGAGATTGGTGGAGATCCGGGTCGGGAAATTGACTGATCGAGTCAGTCCCAATGAGTCGCAGAAATATTTTGCTGAAGTGCCATGACAGGTGAGATCGTTATCCACACCTAGCCAACTGGCATGATGCCAGTTTAAGTCACCACATTTGAGGAAGAGAGAGTTTGGATGAGAAGATAGAAGTTGGTCCATGTTTTCGGATAGTGAGGTGTAAATGGAGTAATCACTATTTGGTGGACGGCCCAGTACACAGAAAAACATGAGATGGGAGTGGAGGGAAGCCGTAGCCAGAGGTATTCCTGGGAGTGTGGGGCAGTGAGGGCAGTGCATGGAGAGTGAGGAATAGAGTCTTTGATGAAGAGAGCAACTCCTCCACCACTACGAGGCTCAGATCTGACATACCAGAGGAGGAGTAACCAGGGAGAGATACTTGGGAGTCAGAGACGTCTTGAGAGAGGAAAGTTTCTGTTAGGAAGATGTCTGGTTTGTCAGTGGCAACCTGTATGGAAAGAGCTGTAAGGTTTGAGCGAAGGCCCCATATATTTGAGGTCCACACTGTTAATGAAGAGGGAGAGGAGGAGGCTTTGAGTGAAACATCTTGATCAGAATGATGCCGTGGAAACCATGGCCTTTAATATTGTTGGAATTTCCCATGCTGAACCTGAGTCTATGAGCCTACCACTTCGCCATCGCAGATATGTCGGTGGTCTCTTTGTCTTCTTCTGCCTCCTTTCTGGTCTTGCACCCTCTGCAATTTCCGTACTTTACCCTCTGCCCCACCATGTTTCTGCAGGGCTCACACGGTCCACTGTCAACCCCCTTCAAGTGAAACTACCTAAATCCGGGAGTACTGCTCACCTCGACTAATTTGTGCTTTCTTTTTCCCTTTGGGGAACCAACTTCCACATCCTTTCCAATCTCATTCTTCCCCCTAGTCTTCAAGACAACTGTTCACCACCATCTCAGTTCACCCCCAATCCAAAACCATGAACTTTTCTACCCTCATTAATCCACCAAAATTCCTCCCCCTCCCAAATTTCTTGTTTTCCTAACTTGAAGTTTCCTTCTGTATCTATCTTGTCCACCCCGTGCATCCTCTCTTGCCTCCCAATGCTCCCGACATCCATTGATTGTCCAAGGACCTCTCGATACCCCCACCCCAACCTTGGGAAAAAAACACAAATTTATTTTTGGCCATTTTCATTCTTTGAATCCTCCAAATATATTTCCCCTTTTCATTTTGGCACACTTGGGATAGTCCTGGGCGCATCACATTGTCTTATCCAAATTCCTCGACTCATTCCCCCAATGATACTGCATTGTTTTGACGGATGAAGTTTGTCTAGTGTTGGTGTTGCGCACCCATGATGGGCCGAATGGCCTTCTCCTATGTCTATAGTTACCTCCACCAACGCAGGTGGATGGAGGTAATGTTTTTACTCCTGTCTATCTGTCTTTGAAGGTCAGGCCAGATTAGATCTTCAGTGACTTGCAAGAGGTACCAGATAAACCTGTACTAACCTGTTTCACTGACTGTCGGTGTCGGTGACTAAACAGTCTCTCCCACCAGGTTTCCTGGTGAGGAGGGTTTATGGATATGGACACCCAGCAGGATTAAAAACAAAACCTGTCAAAGGGCAGGAGGGAGAGGAGGTTTGGGAGGGGGAGGGAAATTTGGGAGGAGGAGGGATTTTGGTGAGCATAAGAACTCCTTGTGAACCAACAGCCATTGATATCTAGTGCCAAACTGTATCTGCAGATATCCTCCTGCATTTGGGTTACTCTTTCCCCAGAAAGTTGGTGGCAGGATTTGCACACCGGACACTGTTCAGGGAGTTGAGGTGTAAAACTACGTGCGCTGAGGGCAGACAAGGAGGCCTATGTGCGAAAAATCTGTGATGGGGTCGAGCATCACCTGTGGTCAAGTAATTTTCATCCTGCTTACAGGGGAATTCGCCCATTGCGTTCCTCCAAGCCCGTCCCTTGGTGTACTACAGTTAAAGCAGACGTTGGAGGGCTCTTGACAGAGGAGTCCAAAGTGAAGGCCCGCTGAGCTGGTTACTTTGAGCGGCTGTACCAAACTCACCCACCAGCTGCTGAGTTGGATATCAGGGGTGTGACTATTCTTATTGCTGACTCTCCAATCAACTGTGAACCACCTTCGTTTGTGGAGAAACAGGCTGTGGAGAACCTGTTGAAATGGGGTAAAGCTCTTGGGATCTGTGGCATCCATGCTGAACTTCTCAAGGCTGGTAGAAATGCTGTACTCGTATTGTTGCATGCAGTTATGTGCTCTGTTTGGAACACAGGCAACATCCCAGCTGACTGGAAAAGGGCCTTGTTGTTCTCTGGAAAGGGAAAGGTGATCGCCAGGACTGCAACAACTACCAAGGGGTGACGCTGCCCTCAGTGCCGGGCAAGGTAATTGCTCGGATAATTATTGATAGGGTTCGCCACCATCGGCTTGAGCACCAGTGACCAGAGCAATCAGTTTTTACACCAAAGAGGTCAATGATTGACTGTCCTCCACGACTGGTATCCTTGCTCTTCAGGTCCTCCACGAATGCAGGTGAGAGTTCTGGCAGGGGCTGCTTGCGGCCTATGTTGATCTCTGCAAAGCATTTGATTCAGTGAATCGGGATGCCCTCTGGAAGATTCTCGGTCTTCATGGGGTGCCACCAAAACTGATCAATCTGATGTGTGAACTATACTCTGGTACTCAGAGTGCAGTGCTGTGGGGTGTGGTGGTTCCATCTCTGACTTATTTCCAGTTGTGACTGGAGTTCGTCAGGGGAGCGACACTGGCCCCCACCATTTCCAGTGCTTGTATGGACTGGATTCTGTGGAGAATGTCAGAGAGATCAAGCTGCAGTGCATCGTTTGGGAATGCCAAGATCTCTTCCCTTGATTTCGCAGATGATGCAGTCATCTTTCTGGAAACTCTGGATATCCTTTCGGGAGCCCTCAATGCACTGAATGAGGAGTTGGAACCACTGGGATTATGGGTTTCTTCAGTCAAAACTAAGCTCCAGGCTTTCAATGACATCTTGAATGCTGCTATCTTGTCTGTACCTGTTTGTGGCGAGGATGTTGAGGTTACGGAGTGATTCACTTACCTTGGTTGTGATATTCATGTCTCACTGGCTGTGAGCCAGAGGTTAATAGATGTCTGGGTCGGGCCTGGGGAGTCATGGATTCGCTGAACCATGGGGTGTGGTGCTGTTGGTACCTACGCAAGAGGACGAAAGTCCAAGTCTTCAGGTCCTTGGTGTTTCCAGTCTTGCTCTACAGATGTGAGAATTGGACTCTGACCAGGAATTTAAGATGGAGACTTAACTCCTTCGGTACCAGGTCTCTTCCGAGAATCGTTGGCTATCACTGGTCGGACTTTGTGTCCAACGAGTCGTTGCTGAGACACACTCAGATGAGACTTGTCACTTGTATCGTCCATGAGCGTCAGCTGCTGCAGTCTGGACATGTGGCTAGTTTTCCTGACAATGATCCTGCTCACCAGATTCTCTCAGCGAGGGAGCCTCATGAGTGGAGGAGGCCAATGGGCCGACCACATGCCTCATGGTTGCAGCACGTTGATCGGCATCTCAAGAAGATGGGGATGGGCCAGGCATCAGCCTGGGGGATGGGCCAGACGAAAGACCCTGGATTACCAGTAGTAAGTGGACGCAGTGACACGCTGCTCCGCGCAGGTTCCCATACCTGACCTGACCTATGTGTCTGTCTGTTTGTCTGTCTGTGAAAAGGATATCTCAAGGAGTTGTAAAATCATTTAAATTTACAAAGTTGTTTGCGAAATATTTCAAACAATGATATGAATTAATTTTAAGTTTTACAAGCCAGGAGGTGACGATGGTTCGCGGGCATTATTGAACAATGCCACGATAGGTACAATTGAGTTCGTGGAAGCTTTTGAGGAAGCCCTACCGTAAAAACCTATCTCTTCCATCAAAATTGACCAAATCAAATCGGATTTTTTATATGTTGTACTTATGGACATTATGCACAGCTTCTCGGAAATGAAATTGTGAGAAAAAAATCGAGAAAAAAAATGAAAAGTTCAACTGGGCGTGGCTCCGCCCACAATGGGGCGTGGGATGCCCCTCATACAAAAAGACACAACTCGACCATGATATCTAGCTTGTGTCCAAGTTTCATCAATATCGCATCAAACGTCACGGAGCTATGCTCTGGAGACAGTCACAGACAGACAAACAGACAGACACACAGACACAACGAAAATAGTGGTCATTGCTGGCGCCCGCGAACCAATTATGATAGAAAATCTTCACCATTCCGCTTATAAAGGAAATTATAAAGTTAATACTTTTCAAAGCCCTTCTCTAAAATATATCTGTGGTGAATTGTCGTGAATTGAGGGACATGACGCGGGATCACATGTTGTGCGTCTCGCGTATAAGGGGAGGTCTCTGCGGCACGAGTGATTGTCCCCGGGGCATTGCTATTGACATCGGCTGTTCACTTGATGCTCGTTAACTGAAGGTGCTCATTGACTGGTGAGAATGGAGATTATATCGAACTCCGTGCTTACGCGGATTGTCTGCAATGATTAACTGCACATGTATACATTACTGCTTATGTACTCCTAGCTGAACCTGTATTCCCCGGTGTGCTCACAGAAGCGGCTCCAATCAAATGGAATAAAGCCTAAACTCTGAAGGTTCATCTCTCGCTCGCATTTCAATTTATTCCATTTGATTTTCTCGGCTCTCTCAACCAAAGATGGACAAGATCTACAAACCAGAGAGGTTCGACGCAGACCCGAACGCGACTGACGCAGAAATGAAATGGTCACATTGGTTCTGTTCCTTCTCACACTATCTGACCATCATCGCGGAGGGAGCTGACAAATTTGCCGCTCTCGTGAATCATGTCTCGCCCAGCGTGTACAGGCTCTTCTCGGGGTGCGACACTTACGAAGCAGCGATCGAGGTGCTGCAAGCGCTCTACGTGAAGCCCAAGAACGAGGTATACATACGACATCTTCTCAACACACGCAAGCAAGCAGCCGGGGAGACAATCGATCAGTTCCTGCAAGCTCTGAATCAGCTGGGAAAAGACGGTAGCTTCCGGGCGGTAGCGCCGAGGAACACCGAAAGGAAGCCACACGGGAGGCATTCATCCAAGGACTCAGATCAGCCCACATACGGCAACGCTTACTAGAGAAAGCGCAACCCACTCTTGACAAGGTAGTCGATCAGGCTCGAGCGATGGATACGGCTCAGCAGCAATCTGAGTCATTTGGGACACCGATGCTGCTCATGAACGCTGGCTACGATGGGAACCCAAGGAACCCCACTGGCACAGACACAGCCAGACATAGGGGATGGAGAAACACCCGAGGAGCCGGATACCCAGACCTCGTCAAACTCCTCAGCAACTGCTCCGGTTGGTAAATGCTTCTTTTGTGGGTACAAAGGCATCCTCGTCAAAAATGTCCCGCCAGAGATGCCACATGCATGAATTGCGACAAGAAAGGGCATTATGCCAGGGTATGTAAATCTACTCTAAGGAGAAATAAACCCACTTCTGCGGCTCTCTACTCGCAAAATAAATTGACTGCAGCCTCCCGGGAATCTATCCAAGGCTATCATCAACGTACGAATTAACGGGCATATGGCTGAGGCACTGATTGATACCGGTAGCTCTGAAAGTTTCGTCAACAGCTCGCTAGTGAAGGGCAGGAAATGGGTAATCCACCCGACTGACAATACGGTATGCATGGCCGCCACCTCACTACAATCCCGCGTACGAGGGTACTGCAATGTTGAATTGGACGAAAAAGGGTACACGCATCGGGATGTAAAGGTACTGGTGCTTCGTGATTTGTGCGCAGACGTAATTCTGGGTCATAATGTCCTCAAGCAGCACACGAGCGTCGAAATACCCTTTGGAGGAAGCAAGCCTCGTCTAATTTTAAATGCGTTGACCACCGCGGAGGTGACGTCCCCAGCTGTTCGCTAACTTGTCGCCGGTCTGCAAACCGATAGCGATCAAATCGCGGCGATATACCACTGCTGACATGAATTTCATCACTTCGGAAACCAAGCGATTACTGGAGGAGGGAATTATAGAACCGAGCGATTCGCCATGGCGCGCACAGGTGTTAGTAACCAGCAGTCAGAACCATAAGAAACGAATGGTTGTCGATTATTCCCAAACGGTCAATCGCTTCACCCAACTCGACGCCTACCCCCTGCCGCGCATAGATGAGATGGTCGAACGCGTGGCCAATTATAAGGTATTCAGTACCATCGACTTGCGAAGCGCCTATCATCAAATTCCCATCCGAGAGGAAGACAAACCTTACACTGCATTCCAGGCAGGGCGGCGCCTCTACCAATTCAGGAGGATTCCGTTCGGTGTCACGAATGGAGTAGCTTGCTTCCAACGGGTTATGGACGACATCATCTCAGATGAAAACCTCAAAGACACTTTTGTTTACGTGGATAATGTCACAGTGTGCGGTAGGGATCAGAGGGAACATGATAGGAATCTGGACAGATTCTTGAGCATTGCTAGAAAATATAATCTGACTCTCAACTACGAGAAATGCGTATTCTCGGCAAGGTCAATTGACCTTCTCGGCTACACAATAGCCGACGGCACAATTAAGCCTGATCCTGAGCGATTGCGCCCGCTCCGTGAGCTTCCACCACCTCAGGACTTGCAAACAATGCGCCGGGTGATCGGGATGTTCGCTTACTATGCGAGATGGATTTCGCAATACTCCGAGAAAATACATCCCCTAGTGCATTGCAAAAACTTTCCACCAGATGCCGCTGTTGTAAGAGCTTTCCACAATCTCAAGGATGATATCAGTAAGTCCGTGGTTTTATCGATCGACAGCTCGGTGCCCTTCGTGGTGGAGACCGACGCTTCAAATCACGCCATAGCTGCTACACTTAATCAGTCTGGGCGGCCGGTCGCGTTCTTCTCGAGAACTCTCTCTAGAAGCGAGCAGAGACACTCAGCGATAGAGAAGGAAGCGTACGCCATCGTCGAAGCGCTGCGGAAATGGAGACATTATTTACTGGGAAACCACTTCACGCTCGTTACGGACCAACAATCCGTGGCATTCATGTTTGATGGGAAAAATAACGGGAAAATTAAGAATGAAAAAATTATGAGATGGCGGATAGACCTAGCTTGCTACAGATACGACATTGTTTACCGGCCCGGGAAAGAAAACCCTGCTGCAGATACCTTCTCCCGGGTCTACAGTTCGGCAACAATCAGTCAGGCTTTGCAAGACCTCCATGTGTCTCTGTGCCACCCAGGGGTAACCAGGATGGCACATTTCGTACGCAGACAAAATCTTCCCTATTCTGTTGAAGATATTAAACAAATGAATGCTTCATGCCCTGTTTGTGCTGAACTAAAACCCAGATTCTTTGGCGCGGAATCTGGCAGACTGATCAAGGCCACTTCCCCCTTCGAGAGACTAAACATCGACTTCAAAGGGCCCCTGCCGACCGAGACAGACAACAGATACATATTCACCGTTGTTGATGAATATTCAAGGTTCTCTTTCGCGTTTCCGTGCTCGGATATGACCTCGGGCACTGTCGTAAAATGTCTCTCTGACCTCTTCGCTATGTTTGGGAGACCTTCGTACATACATTCAGACAGAGGGCCGTGTTTCATGTCGGCCGGGCTAAAACAATTCCTATTAGAGCACGGCATAGCAACTAGTCGAACGACGGGTTACAACCCACAGGGAAACGGGCAGGTGGAACGGTATAATGGAGTTATTTGGAAAGCCGTAACTCTGGCGCTGAAATCGAGAGGACTGGGCCCCGAGCGATGGGAGGGTACTCTTCCCGACGCTCTGAATTCCATACGCTCTTTGCTCTGCACTTCCACAAATGCCACTCCTCACGAACGTATGTTTACTCACCAACGACGTTATGTTGACGGTCAAACGGTGCCCAACTGGCTGACCCACCCCGGTACAGTGTTCATGAAACGCCCGGTACGACAAAGCAAGTATGAACCGCTGGTGGAGGGGGTCGAACTCATTGACACTAATTCAGAGTATGCTCATGTCAGGCTCCCGGATGGCAGGGAGACCACTGTGTCGGTTCGACATCTGGCTCCCTCAGGTACTCCTCCCGCCGGTACACCACCTTCTGGCACTCCTCCTTCTGACATTTCCCCCCCAGGAACTCCGCCAGGCGACGGGGCTGCCGCGTTCCACCCGAGAGCGATCGAGGAGTCATCCCCGGCACAAGTCGAGGCTCACCAAGAGGATCGGGAGTCTCCCTCAAGTGAAACTGCCGTTTACTCCCGGAGAGGTCGACGAATAAGGCCCCCTCAACGACTCAATCTATAAAGGGGATTATCGGCATTCTCGCTGCTCATGCTCCTATATGCCCATTATATCATATATCGATGCTCATTTCCATGCTCCTACAACTCAAAATAATCACTGCTTGGCATGTATGCTTCTGTAGATCTATTAGTCCGCGTTGCTTGAAATGTATACTCCTATAGTGCTAAAGCAATCATGGTGTGTAAGATGGGCCCCTAGTTACATTTTAAAGGTGGGGAGAATGTGGTGAATTGTCGTGAATTGAGGGACATGACGCGGGATCACATGTTGTGCGTCTCGCGTATAAGGGGAGGTCTCTGCGGCACGAGTGATTGTCCCCGGGGCATTGCTATTGACATCGGCTGTTCACTTGATGCTCGTTAACTGAAGGTGCTCATTGACTGGTGAGAATGGAGATTATATCGAACTCCGTGCTTACGCGGATTGTCTGCAATGATTAACTGCACATGTATACATTACTGCTTATGTACTCCTAGCTGAACCTGTATTCCCCGGTGTGCTCACAGAAGCGGCTCCAATCAAATGGAATAAAGCCTAAACTCTGAAGGTTCATCTCTCGCTCTCATTTCAAAGCCCTTCTCTAAAATATATCATTAAATATTACAGGGCAGTCACTTAATTTATTACCTGTGCCACCAAAAGTAGATGTAGGTAATGTTTTCACCCCTGTCTGTCTGTTTACCTGTCTGTCTGTGAAGAGAATATCTCAAAATGTTGTGGTTGGATTTGGACGAAATTTAGTGGACAGGTTGTGTTTGTGACAAGGACGAAATGATTCGATTTTGGTGAAGATCCGAATCGAGATCTGGATCCGATAATTTTGAAGTGATTTTCACCATTGAGTGATAACGTTAAAAATGAAGTATAGCATGATATCTCAAAAAGCTATGGACGGATTATGGCAAAACTTGGTGGAAGAGTTGAGTAGGTGAAAAGAACAAGCTGATTAGATTTTGATTCATGTCTGGATCCAGATCCGGCCAATCAGTGGGATACTGATAGGTCAAAAATGTAAACGGATCAGCTTGGCAGAGGTATGCGTTCTACTGAGTGCCATTCTCATTTTGTTATGCATCTTATGTACAAGCAGAAGTACCCCACATATCCTGGTGCTGTTCTATTGCTGTTGGCACTTTGAAGAAATCAATTTTTTTTTAATCCCTTTGTAGGGGCCTAAAACACCTCCCTACATAGACTAAGAAATTGGGTTGGGGATCATTAAATATTACCTTTCACAACGTTACAAAGGCTTCAGCACGACAGAGCGATTAAAAAAAAAATTATTTTTAAAAAAGAAATCCAATTTTCTTTTCAAAATTTTGAAAAAAAATGTTTTTGCCTTAAAAACTCTCAGGCACTCACTGATGGACCTCTGAAAGTTTGATGAAGATCCGTTTAGTTATCTCTGAAAAATAGCGACACAGAGAGAAAGGAACACAAACGGCTCTGATATAGTATTGTTGTAGATTTCCCGCCCGTCGGCGTGCGAATGACCGCGTCTAACCAATAGCGGTCACTTCGCCCACCGAACGGACAATCCAGTCACGGCTTTCCGGATCAACGCCAGAAACCAGTCACGGGTGAGTTTTTAATCCCACCACAACCTTCTCCGCACTCTACCCGCGCTACAGGGTCCGATCGCCAAATCTTCGATTTACCTAATTATTCACGCAGGTAGGTTACCGAGAGATTGTACCTCAACGGGACCGCTTGGAAGCGAGCCGCTTAAGCAGCTCGCTTCCTTTTGGGATAACCGAGCGGGGTATTATCGCGCAGTCCCGTTGGACCCGATCTATTTACCGGCTATTAAGAAACCAACTATTTATTCCGATCTCAATACGGCAGTTCAATGAGGGAATGGACGCAACGAACAGGTTTCCATTCACACAAGGACATTTATTATAATAAAGCACGTATGCAATTAAACAAGGCAAAACACGTATGCAATTATACAAGCAACAAAAGCACGACAAAAGAACTACGACTGTCTATACGAAATGCAATGCAAACATTTACAGCACACAAAGCACTTAACAATTTCCTACTTATTAAACGGGCCCACGGACACACGTACGCACACACACACCCAAGAAATGGTGGCAGAGGCCTTTAATAACGAGCTCCAGCTCGGAGGACAGGTGAGCTGAAACCCAGAGCCTATCTTGAACCTCTCCACCTCGTGTGGTCTTAAAGTTGTTCGGACCCGGGCTCCAGCGAGAGCGAGCTGGATCCAATCGTCGTGAGCTGCGATCCTTTCCGAGCTCCTGCGAATCCTCCCGCGCTTCTCAACACATGCTGGTGAGACGAGGCGCCGATCCCTCCCGTCGATGCGTCGCTTCCCCGAGGAACCACCTCCACGAAGAGGTCGATGAGTCGCACCAAGACGGGAACCAAAATGGAGAACAAAGAGCTCCACGAACCAAGAAGAAGAAGCCACCACTCATAGCTCGAGCCGAGTGACCGGCTTAACTTTCTTCCAAACAGGGCAGCTTGAAGCAAAAAGCTCTCCCGAGCCAAGCAGAAGCCGAAGCTCACGGAACCATCAAAGGAAAAAGCCTCCAAAAGCCACCTCCCGAGCCAGGCCTCATCCGAAGCTCACCGAGCCAGCCGAAGCAAAAAGCTTCCGAAGGCCTCAACCCTAACCCAAGCCAAGCAGGACCCGAAGGTCTGCTGAGCGACTACTCTCTGCCGAAGCAAAAAGCTTACGACTCCAACTCCCCGCACGAACAAAAGAAAAGATCTCCTCTTATCCTTCTCCCGCCCTTCCCCCACTCCCGGCGTGACTCATGACTCATGCCCTCGTGCTCCATCCCCCGCTCAGCCAAGGGTGGGAGGGAGTTGTTGACATCATGAGTCATGGGATGGCAGGGTTCTTTGAGCTTTTGTTCTGCCAATCCTTCTCGGACGGTTTCCAACACGGAAACAGTCTTGCCGTGGTCCTTGGAGGATGGCGTTCGTAAGTGGGCATAGTGGCGGAGATGGTGGTGAATGTTGTGGAGGTGGTGTGAGCGTGGTGGGCGTTGTGGCGTAGTTGTTTGCGTGGAGGTTTGTTGCAATGGTGGCTCAAAATAACGATAGAAAAAAAAAACGGCTATCTCAAAGGGTCGCAGCCCGGTGAACACGAAGAAACCCCTTTAAACAACAGTGGGGACCTATCTGCACATAAACTTAGCGTCATAACTGATCTAAGGACCCTTTATGGTGTATTGCAAATTTCCTCAGCCGTAACAATATATATATATATATATATATATATATATATATATATATATATATATATATATATATATATATATATATATATATATATATATATATATATATATATATATATATATATATATAGGCTGCTCGCTAGAGTACCCTTATTCTGGACATTTCCATCTGTCTGTCTGTCCGCGAAACTTTGGTCAAGCCTAGGGACTAAACCACTCAACCGATTCCAATGAAATTTGGTAGGTAGGACCAATATTTCTGGGAATCGTGTGCTTTCGAATATGGGACCCCAGGCCCTAGCAATGGCATAGCAACGGCCCTTTAAATTGGTCAAAAAAAATCGAAAAAAAATCCAAAAAAAATTTGAACAATCAAAGCTTAGAGTTCTGTGCGCAATCTATCAAGCTCCCTTCATGCCAATTTGCAGCCCTAACAAAAAATATTTGTAGGAGGAGATAGGTTTTGGGCGAGTACATGTCAAACATTTCAGAAACGGTTAATTACAAATATCTCTAAGAGAAAGAGTCTGATTTTGATGAAACTTGGGTGAAATGTGCGCAATGTGGCTTGCAGGTACACAAAAATGAATGGTTGCTATGCACACCTCCGTTGCTTAGCCACAGCTAAAACACTTTATCGCACATCGTACACTTATTGTGGACTGTATATACAAATTAAGAAAATCTCCGATACATGCATACTCTAACTTTCGCTAATTTGTACTCTGATCATCGCGCCGTGACCATTCGATTGTCAAAGAATGAAATTGATTGATAGCATATACATGAATATCGGCAAGTCGCGTCGGCCAGCTTTCCATCTAGAGCGAGCAGCCATGTTGCCTACCGGCTTGTTTGTGTGTGTGTGTGTGTGTATATATATATATATATATATATATATATATATATATATATATATATATATATATATATATATATATATATATATATATATGTATATATGTGTGTGTTGCTATACTGCACACGGAAGTGTATGCTGCTCTGGGAGGACTATTGTTGACAGATGGATGGACACACATGCGGGGATGCCCACAGGAACACAGAGACCGAACTCCTTTTATATTATAGATAGATACTAGCAGGGGTCCCCAGCGTTTCCCGGTGCTCTTCTCATCCTGTTGTTCTTGTGTAATTATTGAACCACAATAGTTCTAATATTCCTTTATTAATGATTGTTTGTTGTTTGCATTTTGAAGAGAGAATTTCGGGACACAATTCATGAGCAAAAGGAATTAAATAATCGTGAGTACAATGTAAATTAATAAACGTATTTTTTCATGTTACATGAATGTAATCTTTGAATTTTTTGAAATCATTGAATAAAACAATAAAACCTCGCAGCTTTGTATGAATATACATCTAATTATTGTTGTTATTGTTGGATTACACTGTGGGCACGAATGTGTAATTACATTATAAAGTTGACTGGGTGTATAAAAGTAACATTGTGACTTTGATCAGGTTATTCCATGTCGCCAACACCCGTGATTGAAATTGTGGTTGGCATAACTGCCTTCATAGTCACAATAATTACATGTTCTTGCTGTTCAAACTGCTGCAAAACAACAAACACTCAGAGGTAAGAATCCAAAAGTTGCAATAAAAACTCTTGAATTGTTTTAAATTTTCCATTTTACTCCCACTGGCTTATTTGATATGTACATGACCATTTGGCTTGAACATGAGAAAACTAAACATTTGATTTTGTAGAATAACTTATTGATGAAATTATTATTTTTTAATCAAAAATACATTGAACTGGAGGGATGCTGAAGAGGGGGACATGTCAGAAGGGTGGGGTTGGAAGGACATGGGGCTTGTAGGAGATGTGGTGAACTAGCGTACTGACACGGAGGGGTTTGAGGCGATAAAATAATGTGAAGGAGGTTTGATTGTATTGTACAGACAACCACTGCAAACTGGACTTCTTAAGACACCCATATTTAACATTCTGAGATAAAGATCATGGGATGGGTGGAAGGAGTTGTTGAAGGCATGGAGGAAATTGGGCTGAAGGATCCAGAGGATGGATGACAGACCAAACGCTTTGGTGAGAGATAGGTTTGCAAAATATGCCTTGTGAAGAGGAAGAAGAGGAATTATCATTTTACATACATTAAATTGTGAGAGCCAAGAAAGGGAAACTGTGTTTGGACATCCCCTCTCATCTTACAGCTATTTTTGGCTGATTACCCTAGTTACCTCCGCCGCCAAAGGTGGAAGGAGGTTATGTTTTCACCCCTGTCTGTCTGTTTGTTTGTTTGTGTACAGTATATCTCAAAAAGTTGTGGACGGATTCGGACGAAATTTGTGGTCACGTTGGGTGTGTGACAATTAAGAATTGATTAAATTTTGATAAAGATCCGAATCTGGATCCGCATTCGACAATATTATAATTATCACCATTGAGAGCCAGGGCTAAACTGATGCATATATATATATATATATATATATATATATATATATATATATATATATATATATATATATATATATATATATATATATATATATATATATCGTGGGGAGAACAAGTATTTGACACTACCGATTTTGCAGGTTTTCCCACTTACAAAGCACGTAGAGGTCTGTAATTTTTATCATCGGTACACTTCAACTGTGAAAGACGGAATCGAAAATAAAAATCCTGAAAATCACATTGTATGATTTTTAAATAATTAATTTGCATTTTATTGCATGAAATAAGTATTTGATCACCTACCAACCAGGAAGAATTCCAGCTCTCACAGACCTGTTAGTTTTGTCTTCAAGAAGCCCTCCCATTCTCCACTCATTACCTGTATTAAGTGCACCTGTTTTAACTCGTTATCTGCATAAAAGACAGCTGTCCACACTCAATCAATCAGACTCCAACCTCTCCACTTCTGGGGGGCCTTTTGCAGTAGTGGGCATGTCTGTCACATGTGGTTTTGTTGTAAGGTTGGTCATATGCATCATATGGAAGTGAAACCAACTGGGACTTCCAATGTTTGATCTAGCCAATTTTAAGGACCCCTTTGGAGGGTCACCAGGGTCCTTACGCAGAGGGTGGTACCCAGCAGAAATAACTTTCTATATGTCTTTTGATACTCCATTCATGCCCCGATGCTCAGATATTAGTACCTCATTCGTTTGAGCTCAGGGCCCCGGGCTCCCGGTCTACAAGGCTGATTACATCTGCACTCTTTGGTTTGGTTATTTCTTGGTTCTATCATTTATAAATCAATAAAAAGACGGTGGTAGCCTGTTAAAATTCCCAACCCAATATCTTAACACGTACTTTTAACCAGAAGGGAGACCATTGATTCCATTCTCTAAAATATATCTTTTATCATCAAAAGCTCCTAATGCTTTCTTATTTATCTCTTCTATATATAATTGATGTTTATAACTTCTTATTGTATTCATTTTTTTGTTCTCTTCCTTCTTTAAGGTTAAACAGTTGTAATAATGTTTAAAGTTTATTGTTTCCTTGATTATATTTTTCTTTATTCCCTTTAGCTTATCACACCTTTCAATGTTATGATTATCAATATACGTAAAAGCATAAGACTTTGATCTCAATCCTATAAATTCACTCATGACCTTCCCACCCAATTCATCTTTAAACTTACCAATAACCTTTTTATTCTTTGATGAAAACAACACATCACCTGACTTATAATTACGTGTATCATATATATATATATATATATATATATATATATATATATATATATATATATATATATATATATATATATATCAATATTATCAATCATATCCTCGTATACATCACTTGTCTTAATTTCTAATATAAAACTAGCTGTATCCATATCTAACAATGACACATTATCCATATACTTTGATTTTAAATTATTATAGTAATAGGCATACATTAACGACTTTCACATGTCAAGAATTGATGTTCCTATATAAATAGGTTTATCCATTGCAATACTCTCTTTTTTCAAATGAAGAGCACAAAAGTTCTCTGAAAACACCTCCGCTCATTCAAAACTTGGTCTATTAATTAACTTTGAAGCCTGTTTCCACGATGTAGCAAGTCTTATGTTTTGTCGATTCCTAACATTTTCCATCATCTTTCCAAATACAGCATTATTCATTAATTTATAAAAGTCCTTCTCAAAATCTGTTTTTGCTTCTGTTCTCATTTTTGTATGAAAATCAAGATAAGTAATCCCTCGTTTGTCGCAGGGGTTACGTTCCAAACCCACCCGCGGTAAGTGAAAATCCGCGATGAATGGACACCTCCACAAAACACATTTTAAACACATTTTAATCTCAATTAAACACATAAAGAAAACATTTGAAGCATAAAAATGTTTACTGTAAACTCAGTAACGTTGCAAAAACATTGTGATGGGCAGTTGCTGGCGTTGTTTCTTCATGGTGGTGAGGAGAGTTTTATAGGTTTCCATTGCGCCATCAATGGCGTTCTTGAATTGCAATGCCCGAACCATCGCGGGATTCCATGCTTCAGCCATCCCCTGCAATTCTTTAGCCGTTTTCAATATTGTTGCTAAGCGTTCAAGTGAGAGGCCTTCGTCGTCGTGCTCCTGAGATGGATCAGATTGTTCCTCCTCCTCCTCCTCGCTTGCAGACTTCGTAAGCTCAGCCAAATCCTCGTCCGTTAATGGGTCAGAGTTGGTTTCGATGAGGTCATTCACTTCGTCGTGCGTCATGTCGTTGAATCCTTCTCCTCTGAGAATCTTCGCCAGCTTGACCGCCTTATCGATTGCCGAATGGTGAATTTCGTCTGGAGAAAAGGCCTTGCATTCGTGGACGCATTCTGGCCACAGCTTCTTCCAACAGGTGCTTAAGGTTTCTTTTTTCATTTCTTGGAGAGCCTTCTGAATTATTTGGAGACACATTGCCATCGTGAAATCATGCCAATACGCCCTCAGAGAAAAATTGTCGTCGGAATCCATGGCCTCCACGAGGTGCTGCAGGGCATTGCGAATGTAAAGCGCCTTGAAGGTGCGGATGACGCCTTGATTCATAGGTTGGATGAGGGATGTTGTGTTTGCCGGGAGGAACTCGATCTGCACTCCCTCGGAGGATAAATCCAGTGGGTGGCCTCCAGCGTTGTCCATCAGCAGCAGCACCGAAAACTCCATTCCGAGGTCCCTGAGGTACATTTTGGCTTGAGGAATGAGGCACTGGTGGAACCAATCAGACGTAAGGATTTTCGTAATCCAGGCCTTGGGGTTATGCATCCAGTGGATTGGCAGCAGGTTTTTATTCTTATTTTTCATGGCCCTGGGGTTCGCAGACTTGTAAAGGTTCGCAGACTATAGGCCGGCAGGAGAAAACAATATGCAAATCTTTGGATCAGAATGACCTCGGGGGCAGAGCCACACTCACCCATTGGTCGGAGGAAACGGGGCGTGAATCTCCCCTGATCCTAGAATTTGCATATATCGATTTCACACAGACGCGCCTGGAGGCAGGGCCAAGCCGCCCCGCGCTTGCTAAATGGACGGAGGAGAAGTGGGCGTGTAGTGTTCTTGATCCGAATTTTCCCTCGGAAAGGCCGCTATTTGCACTCGCGGCTCGGTGCATTCGGCACCAATCGCCGAACGGGCCCGAGACAGCCCGACGCTCAGTGTTCACAGGTGGTGCGGGAATGGCCGTAGAAGGAGAGAGGTGAAGGTGGTGGAGGGTTTTTGGTGGTGGTTGATGGTTATGGTGCCGTTGGGAATGGCGGTGATGTGATGTTTGCAGGATTGAGTTGTGAAGGTAAAGGTCGTGGCTGTTGGCGTTGTTGTTGTTGTCTGAGGGTTGGAGCGTGGTTGTAGTTGGTGATGATGGCTGGCGTGGTGGTTAAGGTGGTTGTTGTGTGATGGCGGTTGAGACGTGGTTGGTTCAAAATAAAGATAGAACAGAAAAACGCCTAACTCAAAGGATCGCAACCCGAATGAATCACATAAATTCCCTCTATACAACGGGTTTGGGCTAACTACACATGTACTTAGAGATATCTCACCTACGGGCCCTGATTGGTGGTTTGCGAATTTCCACAGCCGTAACTATATATATATATATATATATATATATATATATATATATATATATATATATATATATATATATATATATATATATATATATCCAATTTCAGAACTTTTGGGTGTCATGGGACCTTTAATGTAGTAAGTAGTTTTTCTGGAGATTTACCTTTTATATTGAATGACTGTTGGTAATCACTTAACCATTATTTTCTTGGACTTTCTTTATCGGGGCAAAAGGTAGGTCTTCATGTTTGTGATTAAGTTCTTCTGGATATTTTAATTCAACCTCAAAATAATATCCAACTTCAGCTTCATCCAATTATTTCTGAGAGGAGAGAACAATGTCTTGTAAAACTTTTTCATAATGTTTTTCTTTAACCCATTTAAGTTTTCCATCAGGTAAAGATTGAAACATAGCCTACCCATACAAATTGTTAGCATCATAATACATCAGGTAAGAGTTGTCCTCATTCTTATTATAATCAGCAAGATATTTGTTATTTGCTTTGGCATATCAATTGGAACAGACTTGAGATATTCCTCCTCTTTTTGCCTTCTCTATCATTAAAAGCATATCTATATCACTGATTAATTCCAAATTTTGTTTTGTCATTTCTAACATAGCACTCCAAGCCAAACCTGGGGCTGTGTAATAGTGAACGGGGTCTAATCCATAAGAATTATTATTATGACAGACTGTCATAAAAGTTTCAAACACATCAGCCAATAACAATACCTTAGTTCTTAAGATACAAATCATGATATTCTCCAAGATTCTTTATATTAAACTTCTTCCAAACCTTTTTAGCTTGTGTATAATCTCTATTGGAAATATGAGTTTTATTTAACTTACCATAAAAACTTTCCCTTGAAGGAAGTTGTGTTTCTTTAAACTTCTCAAATGAATCCATATAGTCATATGGATATATTCCCTTTTGTGAAAAGAGATCAATCTCTTCTTGATTTGAGAAATGTGATTTAAGATTCGGTAAGTTTTTAATATTTGATGCGAAGTTAGATAATGGACCTGCCATAAACTTGTATATGTGAATAAATCTGATATGGGTTTGGGGGGATGTATGAATTGTTTTTGAGAATGAGAATGAGATTTTGAGTATTTTTGATCTGTGTTAGGAATAGCAGAAATATCTCCAGATGTCCTTGAAAGTTCATTTATAAATAGATGTGTGTCATAGTGAGCGTTGTTGTGAAGAAAGACAGGAATAAAGTTTGGGGGCTTGTAATTAAGATTACAACGGTAATGAGCTGGACATCTATATTTACCAGTAAGATGACAGTGATCCCTAACCTTGACCTCTCCCTCAATTTTCTCCTCACAAATATGACAGATACTGTTCTTTCTAAATTCCTTTTTCTCTCCCTTTGTTAATGATATTGGTTTTGAGGTTTTAACCTTTCTTTCTCTTTGTCTTATACAGTCTTTTTCCAATCGTCTTACAAACTCCTCTGAGGCATCTTCTCCTCTAGAAAGTTCTAACTTGTTATATTCATCACCAACAGATGATTTGATATAATAACAGAAACCACAAGGAGTATGTTTTTGATATTTATTTGTGTATGATTTATTTGGATTTGGAGAAACAGTATCTATCTTTTCAAGGATATTTTCAAAATCAGCATATATGACAAACAGATGTTTTTTAGATTTGTTAAAAATCTTTGAATGATATGTTTGAACCTGCTTTTGGTAAATTGATTATGATTGATTTATGATTACTACAATATTTTGAATGTTGATCTAATCGTTCTTTTGTGTGAAAGGAGTTGAGACATCTCTTACAAGGATACGTTTTACATTTTCTCTTATATAGTTGTGATTTGGTTAATCTTGAGAAATTTTTGATGAAAGCATAATGTGATTTTTCCTTTCAAGTAAAGTGGAGAAGGTCAATGTGTTTCATGATTTTTATAGTTGTTTGAAATTTTTAATATCTGAACTTTGTTTGTATCCATTAATCCATATACATTAACAGATAATTATTCATTTTCTCAAATTTAGGAATATCTCTCAATGACATTGGAAACTTTAAATCTTAAACATGTAATGTATTCTCGTATTTCCTATAATGTTCAACCCTTTCAGGATTCCATTGTGGAGGATGTAAGTGAGCAAGAACAAACCATAGAAAACATTTATTATCTTTGTTTTCAGTATTAACAACCGCTTTCTTAAGTTTTACCTCTTTTGGTAAATCAATATAAAAAGCTTGAAGAGGATCTGGTTTTAAGATGTATATATCAAAAAAGATTATTTTTGTAATAGCAAATCCACTATCTACTACACTGTTATCAACATCTTGTTCTTGTCTCTGGATTTCATCGTAAATATCACATCTTACAAAATCTTGAAATGATGAGATAAAGTGAGGGTTTGTCCTCATATGGGGAGTAGTTTCTTCACCTTCTCTTACCATATTCAATTTAACTCCCAGATAAAACTTTAAAGTTTTCATTTCACTTAATGTGTTTTCAATTATCGTTTCAAGACTTTGTTTCACCATATCAACAGCTTCAATGATTGAAGATGGTCCAGGGTCTTGAAAGCGAAACAATCTTGTTTTTATATGTCCTTTAAATGCCCCATCAGTGTTTTCAATGGGGAATTTAGTGGCACCTTCCCTTTCGTCATTGTTCTTGTGTTTGCGTGATTGAAGGTGTTTATTATTTTTAAAAATTAAGAATATCATTATCACATCTATCACAATGTTTTGTTTCTTGGTCAAGTGGAGATATTTGTCTGAAAAGATTGAATGTGTGTTTGTTGGTTTGAAGGTGTTTTTTTATAACATTTATATTCATGATTACAAACATCGCAGTACATTGTATTCACGATATTTATAAAACAAAACTTTACTTAAAATAAAAATTTCTTGATGAAAATTTCGTTAAATTTATAGGTGAATCTGTGTTTAAAACTATTTTATCCTCCAACTTTTTTCACTTAATAAATACAATGTATCAAGACACAAAAGACAAGTTTCAATCGATCTCTTCATTTGTAAAAGATACTGAGAAATATGTCGAGGATGTAAAATTTAATAAAGATAAATATAACAACTATTGGATAAAAACAATTATGGTGAATAATATGAGTTCTTCAATTTCCTTCAGTTGAAGGGCTTTTAGTATACCTGGAAGAACATCAATGAAAGTAGCTCCAACAAAAGTTTCTCCTTCTTTCTGGCAATATATTCAAAATGAGAAAAAGCAATGAAAAGAAAAAGTATCAAAAAAGAAAAACCTTATGGATGAAGCTTTAGAAAGAAAAGATAAGACCATTTGTAGTATGCAAGGAGAAATTGTATTTTTTTTTCAACAACCCTAAAGATGTAAATCCTGATGAAATAAAGGATGTTAATATTGTTGCGAATCTGGAAGCCATGAGCACACAACATACAGGTCCTATGGATCAGTTATATCAGTAAGTATATGTTGCCAATTAGGGTCCTGTCCCTGGTCTAATGGGTAATTAAATGATGTTCCTGCGCTGTGGTGTTATTTTGATAGTTAGGATTTTTCGTTTATTTTTCCACCAACATCAACGCCGTCCACACCGCATCACCCTCAACTTCACTTTGCTTCCTTCACCTCGATCTGGCCGACGTCATGGTGGGCGGAGTTCAAGGAGGAGCCGAGCGGCGGCCCTCGAACAATCAGCGTGCAACAAGTGAGGTGACCATCGCCCGGCCAATCAGATCCCGCAACAGGAGGAAAGGGCTCCGCGTGACGTCACCATGCCCCCGGGCCAATCAAGGAGCTTGCCGCCCGTTTTGGCCAGTGAGAGAGACGAAGAGCGATTTTGTGCACCAAAACCAGTCAGTGAGAGAGGGAGGGTCGCGAAGAGCCCCCCCCCCTCTGAAGAGGGGGTATAATTATAGGCGCGGTCTGCACGTTCGTCGTTGTTCTGGTCCTGGCAAGAAGTGCGTGCACGGGTTCTGAGAGTTCTAGCAAGAAGTGGACATCTGCGTGCAAGGGAGTTCTGGAAGCATCCGCGCACTGAGTGGTCAGTGCCACGGAGGGTCTTCTCCCGCCAGCTTTCGCCCTGCCGATTTCGTTCGCCTGGAGCCCCGTCGTGAGGGCATCTGGATCGCCTGGATCATCTGGATCATGCTGGGGGTCCAGTTCTGCCCCGAGGACCTAGTCCTTGAAGACCGGACGAGGCGGACAGGTCCGAGATAGGCCTCAATAAAGACCATTTCGTCCGATAATTTTGGGTGTGTGTATGTGTGTGTGTTCGTGGCGCCAGTCAGATAAGTAGTAAATTGTATGTGTTTTTTTTTTGCTTGTATACACGTGCATTTATTAATATTCGGTTTAACTCTGCTCTTGCGTGCTTCCCTCATTCCCCAATTGTGAATAAATACCCCGATTCTTAAATGTTTCAGCTCGTTCATGTCTATTCCTTCATTGACTTAGCGTGCTGCATGTTGGGAAATTAGCCAGGCCGTTGCCGTTGTAATGGGATATTTGGGACCGACGGATCTCAGCTATCAAACCACTCGGATCGCACACGGTTCGAGTACGCTAAGTGGCTCGTTCCGCACGGGTGCCGTCGAGGGTGAATTTCCCCGGTAGGTTGGACCACGTGGGTATTTAGGTAAATTGCCATTGGCAGTCGACCCTACCCCACGTGGTCTGTCTATTGGCGAACTTCAGTCCAATGAGGGACCCGTACTTTTCCGGAGTTTTCCGAAAAGGTACGATCTAAATTCCGGGCGATCGGTCAAGCCGACTCTACTGCTCCATCTTGCGGTCGTGCTCACGGCCGACGCCCGGCCCCGCAACAATATATCAGGTGAAATGACATTTCGTTCAATAGTAGTTAAGGATCATTTTAAAATTACCTTTTATATTTAAAAAAATGTAGTAGTTGAATCTGTTAATGAAAAAAGTATATAGCTATAGATGGTAATGTTTTTTCTACTGATTAAATATGAGTCATTATTCAACTGAAGATTTTGAAGATTATGAGAGTGATGATAGTATCTCTGTTGGAACAGAAGACATTTATGATACTGAGAGTTTGTGTTCAAACGATAGTTATGAAAGTAGTTTTATAGATGATTGTGAAAGCACCAATGAAAGTACCGAAGATGACACCGAAGATGAATTTTAGCTTTCGCAAAGTTTTCGTTTATAAATATGAATAGTATGCTAGATCTTGAGCCCCTTGAATTCCCTGATTCTCCATATAACAAATTTGAGAATTGTCCTGCATGTGATAGAGTGGGATTAAACACAGAGTCAAAAGCCTACAAACAATGTATATTCTGTGATTATCTTCTAATTAATGATAATAAAAAATATAAAAAGGAATATAATTCTTTTAGATTTACACCCAAAATGAATTACTTTACAAGATTGATTGGAGAAATGAATGTAAAGTATGAGGGTGATAACACACCTTTCCTTACAATGGAAGAAACTGAACATATTAGAGAAATGTTCAAAGGATTGTTGTTATATATTATTCACGATTGCCATTTTCAGGGAAATATCAACACAAGATGCATAAATAAAATAATGGATTATCTTGAAATTATACCAGAATTTAGGATAAAACAGAGATTTCCTAAAAAAGCCAATATTAAATTAAATAACCTGTTTTCCAAATATATAAATGAATGATTTTTTACCCATTTGGGAAAATAAGATAAAATTTAACAACCATAAAAATCTTGCAAATTCAAGAAGATGTCTCATAGTTGGTTCAAGCGGGTGTGAAAAAACCTGCTTACTTTTAAAGATGCTCCTTACTCCCAACTTTTTGGATTATGATAATTTAATAATTTTCACAAAGTAGAGTTTTCAACCTGAGTATCAACTACTCTCACAAGGTTTTAATGCTGGTCTTCAAAAAGAAGATATAATCGGTATATTTAAACTTCAAAACAAACTAAATGATTACAACATTCAAGATATAAAACAACTATTTTGTGATACACAGAGATATAAAAAGAAATCAAAACCGATAACTTGTATTCTTCGTGATAATACGGATGATATACCTTCTCCCCAAGATTTGGATAAATCAAAAAAGAACCTCGTTATCTTTGATGATTGTGTTAATAAGAAACCAAACGGTAATGGATAGCTACGACACAAGAGGGAGACATTCTTCTTGTAATTGTATTTATTTTCATCAATCATACTTTCAACTCCCTCGTTGCTCAATAAGAAACAATGCTAACACTTTTATTTTATTCAAGTTAAATTCAATCGATATAAACAATTTTTGGAGAGACAATTGTTCTACATTATGTAGTAAAAAGGAATTTGGGGATTATATGAAGCACACGACTGAAAAATATAAATATATTGTTGTGAAACAAGATGAGATATTAAAGGATATATTTTTTTATTTTATAAACAATTACAAATATAAATGACAACTATTATTATAAATCTTATGGGTAAATCTGCTTCTGGAAAAAACTTTCATAAATCAAGGTTCTTGTAAAGTACAAATGAGAATATTGTAAATTTGCTTAAAAAGCACCATGTACTTCGTATTGTATCAACAGCAACGAGAGCAATAACACCTGGAGAAGTAGAAGGTGAAGATTATTACTACATTTCAGGAGAGGAAGATATACGATTGAGGAAAGAAGGTCAAATATTTGAGGAGGTTTCTCTTGGTACAACAAAATATTCACATTGTAAGAGTGAGTTAAAGAAACTAAAATCTGGTGGTCTTGCGATATTAGAAACTAATCCAGAAGGAATGAGACAAATTATAAAACATCTGAGTGGTAATGGGGTTAAGATTTTATCATTCGGTTTTGATGTTGAGGATGAAACTCAACGCAAACGTATGAAAAGCAGAGATACAAGTATTAGTGAAGAAGAAATTACAACTCGTATTAATGTTAATAAAGAATTTGATAAAATACAAAAGAAAAGGATTTATTTGAATACATCTACTTTAATGATGAAGAAAAGGAAAATTTCCCTGTTGATCTTAACAATTCATTAAATGATATTTTCCAATAAAAAAAATGGATGTGAAAGAAAGAGCAAGAAGATTTAAGGAACATCAAGAGTTGGTTTCAAAAGTTGTAAAACAACAGGAAGACATAAAGAAGAAATGCAGAAAGAAACTAACGGGTGAAGAAGCCTTTGAAAGAAAACAAGAGAAATTTTTTAACCACTTTTAAAAACTTCCCAAGAAAATATTATAGATGCTTCCACAGTTCCAACAATAGAATACACTCCTAAAAAACTTTAAATGTTAAAAGATTTCAGTCAAATGACAGAGGAAGAATTAGAATATGATGATGAAGGATTATTTCAACAACTGGAAGAGATTAATCAACCCATTGATTGTGTTGTGAATGCTCTCCAAAACAATGAATGTTCAGATTCAAAAACCATAGCAGGTCTCATTCCAACAGAACAACCAGCAATATTCCATCTTGTTCAAGAAAAGAGATTGATATTTAATGATGAATTAAGGTTCTTGAGTTCTGCTCAACCCCCCTGTTAAACTAACTCCGAGATTAATGTTTCTTCTAACAAAAGATGGAAAACAAGGTTCAACTGTGAGGGGTGAATCAAAGTATTTTGATAAACCATTGGATATGAAAAATAAGGATGATATAGTATATATTGATCTGCTGGACTCTTTTAATTATAGGGTTAGTCCAACTGGTAAAAGTAGAAAGAATGAGAAGGAGAAACACATTATTCAGGCTTTCAGTAGCCTTGGTTCAGGTGTTAGTTTTCTTCCAAATGGCCCATCACAATTAGTTAATAGACTGTTATTGTTGTTAGGCAGTAAGAAGGCTGGAAATAACAATTGTTTTAATGAAGCATCAGCCATTTTAGACCAGTGATGAACATAAAAATAATTAATATATGTCAATACAAAGACATTTTATCTCATATTAAATAAGATGAGAAGCACAATCCTTAGTTTTAATTTCACAAGCGACCACACATCTTCATTCCCATACCCACTACAACTTGACGCAACAAAAGAATATGAGGCGTCTTCATTGTCCATGGAAACTTATAATACCTTATTTAATATCACCGAGAAAAATGACAAGTTGTTATAATCCGGGAAGTGGAGACAAAACGATAACGGTTTCACCCGGAGTAGAGGAGATTTCTCAAATATCTTCCGAAATTGCTTGTCTTATGAAAGAACAGGGTGATGAACCAATTAATATTGTTATAGATATTCAAAAACATACTTCAAAATCAAGGATTAAAATTAAAAATAACTGCAAGGTTGATTTCACAATTGATAATTCATTTAGAGAGTTATTGGGTTTCTCCTCAAAAAAGATTGAAACTAATGGGCCGTTTTACAGTGATAGTCATTCAAATATCCTAATGGCATAAATTCGGGATTAATTCACTGTGATTTGATTGATGGCACTTATAATGATGGAATAAGAACAAATACAATATTTTCATTCAGCGCATACTCAACCCCAATTGGTTATAAATTCAATATGGAACCCAAAAATCTGGTTTATCTACCTGTGTCAGGAAAAAACCATATACAGAGTAAATTTTCGGATAACCGACCAAGATAATCGCATGATTTTTTTTAATGGAGAAATTATATCCATCAGAATTCACCTACGTGAAGTTTTCCAAAAAATAAATACAATGGTTATTGTGAGGAAACATGAGTTGGGAAAATATAAAATAATTACAGGGCATGGGATGTTCCTTTCCCCATACTACAAGGGTGAAGGTATGTATCTTGGTAGAGGATACTATAAATGCAAGAGACAAAGGGGCGTCGGACATCAATTTAGAAAAAAAATGAGATGGGATAATTGATACTCGAATGGGTATAGGTTCAACGATTCTTACACATAAAGACCTAATTGGTTCAACTGCTTCTGCTGTGGGAAATGTAGCGGGTGCTATAAAGAGTATAAAAGATGCCCAAAAGGAATCTCATAAATTACAAGCAATAAAAGAAATTAAGAAAGGCAAAACTCAGTTGTCTCCCCAAGAACGACAGAAAATAATTCAAATACTTGGGTCAGGGTTTCCAAAGTTTTAACATCTTTTTTCCTAAATAAATACAAGTATGGAAACAATTGACAGTATCTATGATTTGGATGATACTGTCGCAGTGCCGGTGCGTCGGCCGTGAGCCGACTGCTCTGACGGAGCCGCAAGTCGAGTCGGTCCGACCGATCGCCAGGAATATAGATCGCCGCCCGGATAACTCCGAGGCCGACGGGTCCTTGTGCAAGAACCGAAATACGCCAATGGGCAGACCATATGTGGTAGGGTCGATTGCCAATCTTCAATTTACCTAAATACCCACGTGATCCAACTAGCGGGGTATTCCACCCTCGACGGAACTCGTACGGAACAAGCCCCTGAAGCGAGCCTGTCCCGTGCGCGATTCCGAGCGGCTTAAATCGCCGGGAACCGTCGGTCCGAATGTCCCCCTTTTACGGCAAACCAACGGCTTTCTAACCCCCAACACACGAAATGCTCAGTCAATGAAAGAATCAACGCGACGAGCTGAAAACATTTAACAATCGGGGTATTTATCAATAATAATGGGGAACGAGGGAAGCACGTAAGAGCAGAACTATACCGACTATACGAAATGCAATGCAATCATTTACAGCACACAAAGCACTTAACAGATTCCTACTTATTAGACGGGCCGACGGACACACGTACGCACACACACGCCCAAGAAATGGTGGGTGATGCCTTTAATAACGGACTCCAGCTCGGAGGGAATGATGAGCTGAAACCCAGAACCTATCTCGAACCTCTCCACCTCGTGTGGTCTTCAAGCTGTTCGGACCCGGGCTCCAGCGAGAGCGAACTGGATCCAATCGTCGTGAGCCGCGATCCTTACCGAGCTCCAGCGAATCCTCTCACGCTTCCGAACACGTGCTGGTGAGACGAGGCGCCGATCATTCCTGCCGATGCGTCGCTATCTCGAAGAACCGCCTCCAAGATGAGGCCGATGAGTCGCAGCAAGCTGGGAACCAAACGGAGAACAAAGAGCTCCACTAACCAAGAAGAGCCAGCCGAGCAACCAGCTCAACTCTCTTCCGATGAACAAAGCCTCTCACAACACGAACCAAGAACTCCGAGCCGAGCAACCAGCTCAACTCTCTTCCGATGAATAAAGCCGACTCTCTTCGACGAACCAAGCCAGAGCCCAAAAGCGAACCGAACCAAGCAGAACCCGAAAGTCTGCTGAAAAGCCAAGCCAAAGCAAAAAGCTCTCCAAAAAGCCTCCACCTCGCCAAGCAGAACCCAAAGGCCAGCTAAAAGCCAAGCCAAAGCAGAAAGCCTTCAAAAATCCTCCTCGCTAACCCAAGCCAAGCAGAACCCAAAGGCCTACTAAAAACTCGAACAAAGCAGAGGATCTTTTCTTTATTCTTATTGGCCCCCTCCCCCACTTCGAGTGTGACTCATACCCTCGTGCTCCAACCCCCGCTCAACCATGGGAGGGAGGGAGTTGTTGACGTCATGAATCACGGGACGGGAGGGCTCTTCTTCCTCTTCGCAGAAGAGGGGGAGGGGCGTCTCCATTCTGTTATGATCGCTCCCTTACTATTAAATTGAATCTCGCAGCGCACTTACTCGATTTCTGCCCATTAAACAATGGAAGGTGAGCTATCTTGGGAACAAGCACTTATCGACATAACTGACTAAAGGAACCTGAATGTTGTGTGCAATCGAATTCCCAAATTCATAACAATACCATTGTCATCTCAAACTCTACTAAAAAAGAAGACTACTTCAAGGTAAATGCAATAACTGGAACAGACTGGAATGCAAATGGAACAAAAAGTTTTGAAATAAATAATCAACAAACTTATTTGAATCGAGCTGAAAGTTTCTTGTGTAAATTTACATTCACCAAGACTGCGACTAACACAAACGCCACACTCGTAAATGATTTCTTCTGGAAAATGTTTGATAGTGTTCGTTTGTACATTGGAACACAAGAAGTTGAAGCGCTTGCGGATTATGTCTCTGCCACATCTGAAATGATGAAATTTACACTATATTCATTTCGTGATAGAATGGGAAAGGGGGCTGTCGAAGGTTTTAGTCCTGATATGTCAATGGGAATAAACACAGACCCTGGATATAGTAAAAGGAAAGGAATGTATAATGATGATACAAAAGCAGGTAATAGTTTTACTGTGGCAGTTCCTCTTAAAGGTATATTTTTTTGGATTTTGTGATCACGATAAAGTTATGTTTGGTCTTAAAATTAGATTTCAACTGCAAAGGAATGAGAATGAAAATAGATTGCTTTTTGGTGTGGATCATGCTTTTGCTGCTCAGAATAAATTTGTTGATGAAATTAGTTGGTATATTAGTGAATATACTCCTAATCTTAAAACAGAAGAGATGTTGAATCGAAGACTTAACTCAAAGAAGCAACTCAATGTATCATACCTTAAAAGAAGATGCCAACACGTTAAACTGAACCAAACCACTTACACGTGGAACATTAAAATGTTCTGGAAGGAAGGCCACGATATCTGTGACTCATTTTCTCAAAAAAACAGATGGTGATACTGCTGCTGATAAGAATAATGCATTGAGTGATAATGCTAAGGTGAAACAACTTCGCGTTTCTCGAGATGGGACATTTTATCCACGAGATAGATTGGAAATTAATTGGGAAAAAAATGATTATGCTGAAGCATACAAGTCTTACCAAAAGGTGTGTGAAAGCAATGGAAATAAAGAACCCATTTTGGATATGACAGCATTTAAAAGTCTGGATACAATCTATGCATTTGACCTGAGTGCTCAAAAGGAAACTATAAAGTCTAATCAAGTGGATAGTTCCTTATACATTGAAAGAGGAGAGAGTGAAGAAGTTGATACATATTGTTTGCTTTTGGAAGAAACAGAATTACAGATAAATACAGATAATGGTGTTATGATTAGTCTCACATAATGTTTTAGATAAATAAATGAGTGGTAAAGTGCCAACTGGAGTAAATGTTAATCAAATCAATCGTCATAAACTATCATCTTGTATTCAAAATCAAAAGCCTTGTATGATTAACGTTAATGCAATTCAGAGAAAAGGAGCAGTAACAATTGATATTTTGCTCACAAGAGAACAGGTGAAAATCTAAAACGGTACTGCTCACTTAAAATTAAAATGTCAAAACCAAAGTTGAAGAAATATTCAATAAGAGAGACGAGTGGAGGATTTCTCCCATTTCTAGTTCCTTTATTTGCTGGTTTAAGTGCGGCTGGAGCATTGACAGGTGGTATTTCAGCAGCGGTAAAAACTGCCAACGAAAGGAAGGCTCAACTCCAGGCTTAAAAAGAATTGGAAAAACATAACAAAGAGTTGGAGAAACAAATTAGTAGAAGTGGTGTAATTGTAGATTTTGCTGAAAAACTTGAAAGTCTGCCTGATAAAGCGAGATTGTTAGTTGGAGATATGCTTTCTTCTATCGCACAAGCAGGTATAAAATTAACTAAAAGGGGTATTGGATTATATCTTTCTAATAAATAAATGAGCATTGATGAGTGGTTTAAAGAATTTGGAAAGAATACAACATCAAATTTAGAACTTATCAAATATTGTAATAAATTAAAAATTCATAATGTGGCTATTTGTATATTTATATATTTGTATAGGCCTGGTGTTGGCGTAGTGGTTAGGGTAGCAGCTTGGGATCCAAAAGGTCCTGAGTTCAAGCCCCGTTGGCCGCTTGAATTAATACACACCAGGAGGTTGACTCAGCCTGTCATCCTTCCGTGGTCGGCGAAGTGAGTTCCAGTGTACTGGGCCCGGTGTATGCCCCGGTTAAAATAGGTGTACCATATCCCTGTGTCGTAAGAGGCAACCAGGGTTGCGTCAGGAAGGGCATCCGGCATAAAACCTGTGCCAAATCATTATGCGGATCATAACGGATGATCCGCTGTGGCGACCCCTAATGGGAGCAGCCGAAAGAAGAAGAAGAATGTGGTTATTTGTATGAGTGATGAATTAACAAACATGTCAAAACATACAAATAATATTATTATGAACTTAGAAGATAATAATGGGAACGGTTCTCATTGGGTTTGTATTTTTAATAGTCAACACAAATATTATTTTGATAGTTTTGGTCTTCCACCACCTGTTGAAGGAATAAAATTCTTACAGAATGGTGTTTATCAAACATTTCAAGTCCAAGAATTTAATTCCAAGTGTTGTGGTCAATTATGTATAGATGTGTTATTTCAACTCAACAAAAATAAAAATTGTAATGACATTATTTTTAATCTAATATAAATGACTTGTATTGGTAAAGATGGTTCTATCTTTCGTGTATCCCAATAACTGAATATTGATTTATCAAATTATTACACAAAGGCACAGGCTGAACGAGAGAAATATAGTATAGCACAAAATATTAATATGAAAAATGCTTGTAAATTAATAAATTATCCAAGCCCGACTGACGCGAATGACTTGGTGGGATCAAGTGATTTATCACTATATATATCCTGAAATAAAACGGCTGTGTATTCCAAAGATACAGAAGTGTTGATTTTATCTCCAGGTCATACAGAATTCACAATTCCAATTAAAATAAAATTTTATAAAGAAGGGCGTATCGTTTGTGTGAGAATAGAACAATGGGGATATGATATGAATGATTTAGGGTATAACTGGTCATTTAAAATTAACCTAGAAGACCTGGAACAATTAAATCAGTCTCGTAAGGAAGAATATTATCCACTTAGTGTTGAGAATGAGTTTTGTGGAAGCATGATTTGCAAACAACAAATAAAAGAATTTAATAAGGGTAAATTTAATCATGGTTTTGCCATCGTTTATATCACAAAAAAACAAGGAACAGGATTATATATAATAAGTAAGGAAATACAAAATGATTTCACGATGGGAAGATGGGGAGGCATTTCCTGTCATTATATTAATCTGTCATACATTTCTAATGCATAAATGACAGCAAGAAGGCTTCAAGAAAATTATCATTTCTGTGTCCAAGCATACCTTCAAGAAAAGGGTATTCAGTATTTTAATAAATATTGTTGTGGATCCGGGGTGGCGGGATTCTCACCCGACTCTTGGCACCACCCTCACCACTGCCGTCTCCAGGGTATATAACGCCGGCCGGCTCAGCACAGGCCTTGGGTCACGCATCTTCAATCGCGATACCAACGTAATCCTTGTACCTTACCAGTTGGGGAAATAGAACCCCGGTTACAGACTGGTTGTGTCAGATGCCGAGCGTTTTCTGCCAGTCTGTAACCATTTTGGTTTTACATACCAATCGAACGGATCGTTCCTCGACGTGACACAAATTAATCCATAGCGGCAACTTCATACGAACCAACCAGATTTATTGGGGAGCATCAGGGACACAACACAAGCAAAACATTCACGACATTGTTTTTATTAACAATCTTTAACCCGTTCTTAACTAGGGAACTATGGACTACAGGTTTCAAGAGGGTCCCTACCGAGATATGCCTTAAACAACGTGCAAACAAGACAGACAGACAGACAGACAGACAGAGTACTTGGTGATGTCTCAAGGACGAGAGGACAGTGTCAAAAGCACGAATGTCGCTCGCAAGAAGCGGATGTCCACGGATTCGAGCCCCCAGCTCGAACGCGCCGCATGGCAAGATGGCGATGCCGTACTCTTTCTTTTCCGCACTGCACGTGGTCTCCGCGCGCTCTGACCCCACGCAAGGCCGACAGCACAAGACCGCCAGATCAACGATGGGCCTCAGCTGATTTCTCTCAAGGTCCAGCGTACAAATCCAGGCCTGGCCTGTTCACCAGACAAGGCTCAAATCGAGATGCCGGGCTCCGGCAAGTGGATCGGCAAATGTGTCGAGCTGTGAGGTGAGCAAGGACCGTCAGAGACTCCGTCGTTTCCTCTCTTGCCTTCCTGCCTCGAAGCCTGACTTCTCAACTCCATCCTCTCAGTTTCTTTCTCTGTAGAATCACCTTTTCTTTCCTTTTCCACGCTCGCCTCTCAAAGCCGGCTGCCGTCTCTCTCACAGCAGAATCACCTCCTCATAAGAGTCGATCGCCGACTCGACGTGCAGGCCACCTCTCCCACTGCCCAAAAAGGCAGACTCGACGTGCAGGCAGCCTCTCTTACTGCCAAAAATGCAGACTCGGCGTGCTCTGGTTCAGCGTCTCTCCCGACAGATTCAACACACTGTCTCTCTTTCGTTCGCTCGCTTCGAAAACACGAGCACGCCTCGAGAGCGACCGTTTTCACACACTAAACCCCTTTTCTTTCCAGTTTCTCTTTCGTTCTCCCGCTTCGACCCCGAGCACGTCTCCCTCAGCGAAGCTGACAAACTCCTACCCTTAGCTCCACCTCCCTCTCCAGGCCACTCCCCCTCAGCCGACTCAGCGGGGCCTATCGTCCAGAGAGAGGAGGAAGAAGAGGGAGCCCGGGCACACCACCACTGCACGAACAACAAAACACGCATCCTACACCTCCCGACACACATGCAACGTTCATTTTACCAAACAACCAAGCTAAACATGCATTTAATGGGGGGATCTGAGCTAATCCTATATTTAGTAGTCCAATAAGGGCCATTTCCGTAACAATATGTTCTACAACATAAGCATGAGGTATTATCAATAAAAGATTGGCTTTATACTGATGTTAATAAACCAACAACTTTGGATTAAATTAAAATGTTAAATAATGAAAGAATTTTAAAGTTAAGAAAACGAAAGGCTCTTTTAGAAAATCAGAGGAAATTTTATTGGTTTCCTTTTGTAAAAAAAAAATATTTTGGATGCAGGAATAACAAGAAATCCTGATGAATATATGTATGATATTCTATGGGGTGTAAGTGATTTGGGGATAGTAAGGGATAAGGAAGGAGTTGAAGAAACTGAGACAAGAGAGAAGGAGGAGAGGGAGAAGAGAGAGAAGAGAGAGAAAGAGGAGAGGGAGAAGAGAGAGAAGGAGGAGAGGGAGAAGCGAGAGAAGGAGAGGGAGAAGAGAGAGAAGGAGGTGAGGGAGAAGAGAGAGAAGGAGGAGAGGGAGAAGAGAGAGAAGGAGGAGAGGGAGAAGAGAGAGAAGGAGGTGAGGGAGAAGAGAGAGAAGGAGGAGAGGGAGAAGAGAGAGAAGGAGGAGAGGGAGAAGAGAGAGAAGGAGGAGAGGGAGAAGAGAGAGAAGGAGGAGAGGGAGAAGAGAGAAAAGGAGGAGAGGGAGAAGAGAGAGAAGGAGGAGAGGGAGAACAGAAAGGAGGAGAAGCAGAAGAGAGAGAAGGACAAGGGGGAGAAGAGAGAAGGACGAGAGGGATAAGAGAAAGGAGGAGAAGGAGAGGGAGGAAAGAGAGAGAATAAGTAAATATAAAAATATGGAAACCAGTGAGATTTTAAAAAGATCGAAGGTATCACAGAAAATAAATCAATCTCAACGCAGCGAGGAGGAAAACAAAGAATTGGCAAGTCTATGAGAAATATTTGCGTCAAGACTATTAACATCGGTTTCAGGGACAATAAAAAAGGAGAAAGTTGAGATAAAAAAGAGAAAGAAGGAAAAGATTATATTAATGATGATGTTGGTGTGATTGACTTTGATTAAAGTTTTACATTTTTTTTTTCTTAAATAAATGGAGGAGAGAGTGAAGGCATTTCTGAGGATTCTTTATGTTTTAAAAATTAACATTCAAATGTGCATGTTGGAAACTAAAAAGGTTTTCGCACTCTGCAGGAATTTTTCTCATAAATAAATGAGTTATTGTCTCAAATGTAAAAAGAAAACATACTAAAAATATCTCATGTTTTAAAAGTAAAAATAACAGGGTTATACAAAAAGGCATATGTTCGGTGTTTAGCTCGAAAAAGAGTAAATTTATCTCCAAACACAAACCTGGGGGAGATATACAAAAGTTTTTATCAGGAAGTAAATTTACAACTACTGGAATACCAGGGGAATTACATCTACCAGGGTATTCTTTCTGTGGTCCAGGAACAAACTTGAATAAAAATTAGATGAGACTGACAATCCTAAACCGTGGAGCAAACCTATCAATAGGGTTGATGAAGTGTGCATGAGGTACGATAGTGATTATGGAAATATCACAACATTGGAAGAAAAACATGAAGCCGATAGAGAAATGTTGTATAATTTGTCTCTGATATAAAATCCAACCTTGAGAGAAAAAGTTGATAGGTTCATCGTGAAGAAGATGATCAGTGCTAAATTGAAACTTGGGCTTGGAAATTAAAAAAAAAAAACTTATCGGCTATAATGATGTCATTAAGATTGAAGGGCAATTAGCTGATGAATTACATAAACAATAATCACAAAGTTTCAGAGAAGGAAGGTTTATTCCAAGGAAGTTGATTATATCTGGTCCGCTGATGTAATTGAACTCAATTATGATAAGGGGTACAAGTATGCTTTAACGGTTATTGATTTGAGGAGTAGATATGCATGGGTTGTCCTTTTTATAGATTTCGTGAGAGTCCCTTTTATAGTGAATATATATATATATATATATATATATATATATATATATATATATATATATATATATATATATATATATATATAGAGAGAGAGAGAGAGAGAGAGAGAGAGAGAGAGAGAGAGAGAGAGAGAGAGAGAGAGAGAGAGAGAGAGAGAGAGAGAGAGAGAGAGAGAGAGAGAGAGAGAGAGAGAGAGAGAGATTGAGATTTAGTGAGATTGAAGCAGTTATTTGGATGGGATCTTGCTTGTATGCAACTATTTTGACTCGGTAGGTGTGTGTGTGTGTGTGTGTGTGTGTGTGTGTGTGTGTGTGTGTGTGTGTGTGTGTGTGTGTGTGTGTGTGTGTGTGTGTGTGTCAATAATGGTCCTTTCTAAAGGGACTTACTCCTACTCTCTTCTATTCTCTTTGCCCCTCCTTCCTTGGTACATTTTCTCAGCCCCAATCCCTCTGTGTATATGTAATATGTAGATAACTCCTGAATTGTTCCCTTCACTACATTTCAGCTTCTTTTTTTTTGTTTTTTAGAAACGAAGTGCCTCCACAAGAAATTACTTCACAACCTCCAGGGCTTGCAGTTATAGACATTCCTTCCTCATTTCATAATCCTCCCAGTTACGACGAGGTAATGGAAAATGAGAAGCAGCAAAATGACCTTCCACCACCGTACCCTGGGACCGAGGTACATACTTGGCCATTTTATAATCGTATCCTAAGTTGATATTTAGACAAATTTGCATGAAATCTTCTTTATATTTATTTGTAATGGTCTTATATGTTCAATAACTATTGCTCTCCATAGCATGTGTGTGACAACATTGTCTATATTGTTGAATTTAAAGGTCCCATGACACTCAAAAGTACTGAAATTGCATATACTAGTACATGCCTGTAAAAAAAAAATAATAATAATAAAAAATTAATAAATAAATATTCAAACCGCGAGCAACAAACAACAACCACACAGGCCGTTTCTTCGCTCTCGCGTGCCCGTACGTGCGTGGCCCGGAAGTTGGCATATTATTCGCAGTTACGATTATTCGCAATTTCGTTTTAATACCCAATTATTCAATTAGCGCCAACGTATTTTACCTTTTCGCAATGTCGTGGCATGGAAAAACAAAAAGAGAAGAGAAGAGAGAGAAAAAAATTTACTTCCTGGTTCGGAGCATACCAGCACTCTGATGTTACCGAAATTTATGCACCGTCTAAAATGAAAACAATCATAACTTGGGCCATTGTGTTTATCTATAAATGCGCATAAGAAATCGAGAAATTATTAGAATACATGAAGCCATCACTCTCCGGAAGTCCATACGTTGTAACCTGTAATGGCGAACGCGGCTGAGCTTCCCTTCCCTATCGGCCACGCCCACGCAACAACGTGTCTTGTCATTGGTTTGGTAAATAAATGGCCATAACTTGGGAAGCACTTGTCCAATTAATATCAAACCTTGAAAAGGCACATCCTCAGGTCCCCAGCAATATACCTGGCAAGTTTCAATTAGATCGGACCAGTGGTTGTCGAGAAACAGCGGTCACACACACACACACACACACACACACACACACACACACACACACACACACACACACACACACACACACACACACACACACACACACACACACTGCTGGAATTATAGATGGATGAGTTATAATATAACTTGTAAATCATAATGTTTAATTTATAAACTTAAGTTTGTTGACTTAAATTTTGAAATCATAGCATACTTTGTCAGAATGATAACGGAAGAATCTTTCCAACACCAGCTGAGAAAACCTTCCGCCAAAAGCCTGTTATGCGAGAACACTTGAGCTTTCTTAGCAACTTTGAAATACTCATTAAGTTTTTTTTTTGTTTTTTTACCACGCGTAAGTACGTGAGTACCAGTTATATGAACCGCTGGATATGGTGTTCTTTTTCTTTTTCTTTTTTACTTGCAATATCGAAGATTTTTCCAAGTATATTGGTCAGTCGATGTTGTTATTCTGTCTGTTTGTTTTTATCTGTGAATCGCCTACAGGTCACAATTTTAAACATCTTCCCGAAACTTCACCACATGGAACAGTTTGTCATAAACAAGAAGCCTATTGTTTTTGAGGTCAAAAGGTCAAAAAGTCAACAAAGGCCAAAGGTCAACAAAGAAGGTGGTATTTCTAAAATCCTCAATTGACATCCAATTGACTTGAAATTTTAAGAGGATTTATATTTCAGGTCACTGAATTCAACAAGCTAGTTATTTTTGAAGTCAACATCGACCAAAAGGTCAACAAAGAAGGTGAAATTTCTAGAATCCTCAATTTTCATTTGATTGAATTGAAATTTGAAGAGGGTTTATATTTCAGGTCACTGAATTCAACCAGCTAATTATTTTTGGTCAACATGAACCAAAATGTCAACATAAGCCGAAGGTTAACAACGAAGGTGGGATTTCTAAAATCCTCAATTTTCATCCAATTAACATGAAATATTAAGTGGATATATATTTCAGGTCACTGAATTCAACCAGCTAATTATTTTTGATCAACATGAACCAAAATGTCAACATCAGCCTCAGGTCAACAACGAAGGTGGGATTTCTAAAATCCTCAATTTTCATCTGATTGACATGAAATTTTAAGTGGATATATATTTCAGGTCACTGAATTCAACCAGACAATTATTTTTGAGGTCAACATCGACCAAAAGGTCAACATTGGCCCAAGGTCAACAACTCAGATGGTTTTTCTAAAATCCTCAATTTTCATCCCGTTGACTTAAATTTGAAGAGGATTTGCAGATCAGGTCACAGAATTCAATCACTAATTATTTTGGAGGTCCACATGAGCCAAAAGGACAACAGAGGCAGAATTTCTAAGATTGTCAATTTTCATCCGATTAACTTGAAATTTGAAGAGGAGTTGCCTATTTGGTCATTGAATTCAACCACCTATTATTTTTGAGGTCAAATTTGTTTTATAGATTTTGCAAGTATCGTGCTCTGCATGGCGTCTTCTTATTGTTTGTCTGTCTGTCTCTTTGTTTGTCTGTCTGTCTCTGTTTGTCTGTCAATCGCCTACATGTCACAATTTAAAACTGATCTTCATGAAATTTCACCAAGTTGCAGAGGTAGTCTCAACTGAGAAGCCTTTTGATTTTGAGGTCAAAGATCAAACATCATCTTGAGGTCAAATTTCTAAAATTGTCATTTTTCATTCAATTGACTTGAAATTTGAACAGAATTTGCATATTGTGTCTCTGAATTGTGAAACCAACTATTTTTGAGATCAAAAGGTTCATCCGAGATTAACTCAAGGTCAAATGTCTAAATTCATCAATTTTCAACTTCTTCTTCTTGTGTATGGCAGCTTCGCTGCCGGGGTAGCTATCATTTCATGGAAGCGCGACCGTGTCGCTGATGCAGTGCCCCTCTACCAGTACACACTGGTACTCATTTCGCCAACCTCGGAAGGATGACAGGCTGAGTCAACCCCCTGGTGTATTAATTCAGCAGCCAACGGAGCTTGAACTCAGGATCCGAGGATCCCAAGCTGCCACCCTAACCACTGAGCCAACACCAGGCTCAATTTTCAACTGAAAACTCGTCAATTTACATCCTTTTAACTTGAAAGTTGAACAGGATTTGCATAATCCATCACTGAATTGGGAAAGCAACTAATTTTGAGGTCATAAGGTCAAAGGTCAACTCAAAGTCAAACTTCTAAGATCATCAAATTTCATCTGAAAAATTATCAATTTTCACCCGATTAACCTAAAAATGAAGCAGCAATTGCATAGTGCATCAGTCAATTTGAAAACCAACTATTTTTGAGATAAAAAAATCAAAGGTTAACTCAAGGTCAAACTTCTAAAATCATCAATTTTCAACTGAAAAATAATCAATTTTCATCCAATTGACCTGAGCTTTGATGATGATTGTCAATTTTTTATCGAAATTAAATGGACAATTTGATGTTTCCATGGCAATCTTTGGATAGGGGTGGATTTTGCAAGTATTGCGCTTTACACGACATCTTTTTCTTGTTTATTTATTGCAAAAAATTGTCCTCAAAGAAATCCTGACCCCCTTGCCCTTCTACTGCTCCAGCATGCCTGTTCACAGCAATAAGATCACTTTTAATGTGCTGGCCAAAAAAGCTATTCCAAAGTTTTACGGCCGTTTCCATGCTTACATGTGTTAGCTGTGGTTCACCTAATGGCTGCTTTCCAGGCTGCACAATCCCTTGCTAGCCCTCTTGTTCAGCCTTTAACTCAAAGATCGTCTCTCAGCAGCACATCCCACGTTTTCCTCAGATGGCCTCTTGCTCTCTTTCTGTTCACATTCATATTTATACACCTCTTCACACATATACCAGCCCATATCCTCTCCACAAGTCTGAACCATCTCAACCGACCTCTATGCATAACCTCACTAATGCTTTCTATACTGAACCTATCTCTTAATTCCACATTTGGTTTCCTTTCCTTCAATTTCACATCACACATCCACCTTACCATTCTCATTTCATTTCGTTCACACCTCCATTCATTCAACTTTTTGATCACCCAAGTTTCGCTGCCATACCACATCATGCTTCTAACACAAGCTGCATTAAGTTTTCCATTTAATCGGAAAGAGGTCCCTTTTGGTGTCAACAGGTGTAACAACTCCCTAAACTTCCTCCAGCCACTTCTCATTCTTGCATTCACTGCTGTTTCCACACCACCACCTGCACTAATCATATCACCAAGGTAAGAGAATTTATCTACACATTCCAGAGATATATTGTAAAGGATTCAACGGTGTCGGGAATCGCACCCTATTCTTGACAGCCAAATGTCGAAGCTTCGGCGTCACCTAACAGCACCGCCGTCTCCGGGGTTATAACGCCGGCTGGCTCGGCACAGGTCTCGGGTTACGCGCCTCAGATCACGATACCCAAATACACCTGTGCCTTGCCCGTTGGGGAAATAGACCCCGGTTACAGACTGGGTTTGTCAGAGACCAAGCAAAGTCTGCCAGTCCATAACCATTTTTGGTTTTAAATACAAATCAAGCGAATTGTTCCTCAGTACGGCACGAATAAACTCAAGGCGGCAACTTTCACATGAATCAGCCAGATTTATTGGGGACTCATCGGGGAACACGACACAAGCAAAACATTCACGACAATGTTATAATCAATCTATAACCTACTCTTAACTAGGGAGCTACGGATTACAGGTTTCGAAGGGAACCCGACCGAGATAAACCTTAGACAACATGCAGACAAGACACAGAGTACTTGGTGATGCCTCATGGACGAGGGGAAAGTGTCAAAGGCACGAATGCGGCTCGTGACAAGCCGATGTCAACGGATTTGAGTGCCCAATCTCGAACACGCAGCGTGGCAAAATGGCGCTCATACTCCTTCTCCCAGTACCGCTTGCGCACCAGCGTCAGCGCGTTCAGCCCCCGTAAGGTCGATGGCACAAGAGCGAAAGATCCACGGCGTGCTCCAGCTGGCTTTTCACAAGGTCCAGCATACAAATCCAGGCCTGACCTGCTCACCAGACTAGACCAAATTGGGGTATTGGGCTCCGCAGGTGGATCGACGGGATGGAAAAACGTGTCGAGCTGTGCCGGGAGCAAAGCCAGTCAGAGGCTCTGTGGTTGGACTCAGGATGAACCTGGGGACGACCTGCATGCTGGGTCCATCGCCGAGGAGGAACAGCCGTCAAGTCACTGCTCATCAAGCAGATCGCAGACTCGACTCTAGCAGCCATTTCTTTTTACAGCCGATTGCAGACTCTCACAGTCGTTTCTCATCCAGCAGAAGGCAGACTGACCTCATCCAGTTCCTCTTGCCTTTCGGGGCAGCCTTTTCTCGAAAGCCAATCGCAAAAACCCTCATCCAGTTCCTCTTACTGCCGATCACCCGACTCCATGCTCAGGCAGTTACTCTCTTGCTTCTTGGGGCTCGCTTTTTCACGAAAGCCGATCGCAAAACCCTCATGCAGTTCCTCTTACTGCCGATCGCCCCACTCGACGCTCAGGCAGTTCCACCCTTGCCTTCTTGGGGTGTGCACCTTTGGACACTCCCCCGGGGACTCTTGATTGGTCCATCGCTCAAGATTGCAGCTGCCCTCCACCAATCGGCTGCCGACACCTCTCGCCGACTGATGCTCTCAGAGCGCTGGGCGGGGAATGGTTCAGATGGGGGAAGGAAGAAGAAGAAACCTCCTCTCGGCACACCACCACTGTATGAACAATGGACAGCCTGCTACACATACCGACACACATGTAACGTCCAATTACCGAACAACCTGGCTAAACATGCATTTAAGGGGGGATCTGGGATAATCCTATATTTAATAACACACTAAGGGCCATTTCCACAACAATATCCCCATAAATTAACCTTTCCAATTGAACTGGAGTCACTTGTTTACCTGCGCAAACAGCATATTTGAAGTCAGGAACCACCTACAGTCTACTTCTGATACCACTACACCTCTTGTGCACCCAGCAATTGCAGGATTTACACAATATTGAATTGCTACCTACACCATTTTTTACAGACACCACAGGGCCACCTCCTTCTTTTTTCCACACTTCCTTCTCCCACACCACTAATCAGTACTTTTGTTTGCCCTCTATTCACTTTCAGTCCTCTGGCCTCCATACCCTCCTTCCATACTATATATTTGCCCATTATCTCTTCCACACTGTCGGCTATCAGCACCAGGTCATCAGCATGCAGGAGTTCTCAAGGTAAGCCTCCTCTAAATTCCTGTGATATAGCCCCAAGAACTATGATGAAAAGGATTGGGCTCAAAACTGACCCCTGATGAACACTCACTTTCACTTCAAAATCCTCACTCTGCACTCCATTTACCCTCACAGAGGTTTTTGGGCCATCATACATTGTCATGACTACCCTAACTAACCAATCCTCCACACGTAACTTTCTCATGGACCATTGCACCACTTCCTGAGGCACTCCATCGAACGCCTTCTCCAAATCCACAAATATAAAGTACAGTTGCTTATTCTTCCCGAGATATTTTTTTCTTATAATTGCCTAACTATAAAAATTACCTCTATTGTGTCCCTTCCTGGCATGAAACCAAATTGCATTTCATGTATATTAACACTCTGTCTTATCAATTTATCCAGGACTCTCTCCACCACTTTCATTCCGTGGTCCAGCAACTTCAAACCCCTATAATTGCTCTGAACTAAGACATCCCCCTTCCCTTTATAAATATCCACCATAACACTCTTCAACCAGTCATCTGGGACAGATGTCTCCCTTATAATTGCATTTATCAATTTTGTGATTAAATTCACTCCAATATCACCAGATGCCTTCAGCATCTCTGCGACAATACCAGTGCTGCTCGCCACTTTACCATTCTCCATTTAATCGATGGCTTTCTTCAGCCATTCTTTGTCTCAGGTGGTGGGCCCTGCACCGGCTCTACTGCCTCCAGAATATCCCTGTTCCAAAGGAACTCCTCATTTCGCAGGTGCTCATAGTAACTCCTCCAAGCATTTATAATCTCCCCATGGTCGACCAGTACATTTTCCATATCATCTTTCACACATTGTTCTCCTATAAGATCCTTATTTTGACTCATCATTTGCTTTGCTATCCTAAATATCTCCCCTCTACTATCTGCATTATTTATCACATGTGAAAGTGAATCCTGTACTAATTTTTTAGCCTTGTAAACTTCCCTTCTTGCCCTATGTTTAGCCACTAAGTATTCCTCCTTATTCCCTTCCTTTTTCCAAGTCCTCAACAGTTTTCTTTGTTCTTGAATCACCATATCAATCTCATTTTTCCACCACCATGTAGCCTCATGTCGAGCTGGGCCCTTCGACCAGCCACATGTCTTTGCAGTAGCACGCAGCAGCCCATCCTTTAAAGAGTTCCAACAACTCTACTTCCTCTCCTACCATAGGGTTTCCAAGATTCATTTCCAGAAGTTCCCTATACCAATAAATTAATGTTCCTTTACATTCTGATCTCTTAGTTTCCCTACTCTTCTCCTTGGGACAAAAGGTTTCCTCTTTTCCCTGCTCCAACTTAACTTTACATCACACATTAGCAGCTGATGCTGTAAGGCACATTCTTCTCCACCTATTGTTTTCACATCCTTAACCAACTTCCTATCTAATCTCCTAACTATAAAGTAGTCTCTCTGGCTCTTTATGCCTCCTAACTCATAAGGGATCAGTCTGCTTGGCCTCTTCTTCAACATTGTGTTGCAGACGATCATATCTAAAACATCCCCAAACTCAAGTACTCTTACACCTTCAGTTTTTCTTTTACTCCGAAACCTGACCCACCATGCACACCCTCATATCCTTCTGCCAATGCTCCAACATGTCTATTCAAATCCCCTCCGATCACCACAACTTCTCTCTCTTGCTAATCCCTGAAACAACATGCACAGGTGTGTCCCAAAACACATCCTACTCCTCATCACTTAATCCTTATATGTTGATACTACTGTTAATATACGCTTATCAAACAACAGCTTTAGGATTATTACTCTTGCATTTACCCTCCTAACCTCCAACACCTTCTCCATCCACTTTTCAGCCACCATAATCCCAAACCACCAGTTCCAGAGTCACAACCTATCCAAAACAATTTGTACCTGGCAGGTACAAAATCGCAGGGCAGCTCACCGGATGACGGGATTGGGGCAAAGCCTTCGGGACCCCCAATCTTTGATGAATGGAGGGAAACCACAGGGTAACATCCCTGGGTCAGATTGCGGGAGAGTGTGTCGGAGTGGTGCTGAGGTGTCGTCCACCAGACGGCGGTCTCCTTGGGTTAACCTGAGGCGGTCCCTTCGGGTGGGTGCCTGGAATGTCCTATCCCTAAGAGAGGATGATCACCTGTCTCTGTTATCATCTGAGCTCAAGCGTTTGGACATCGGGATTGCAGCTCTCTCTGAGGTTCGGAGACCGGATTGCGGCGAGATAATGGTGGGTGGTTACACCTACTATTGGTCTGGTCGCTCTGATGGTCACCATACCCAAGGAGTTGCTGTAGCTGTGTCCAATAAGCTGACCCCAATGATAATTGAGGTAACACCGGTCAACGAGCGTATTATGAGATTAAGGATTCGTCACTCCTTAGGTGTCATTTCTCTGGTCTCTGTTTATGCTCCGAATGAGGCGAGTGATCTCACCGTGAAGGATGCATTCTACGCCACGCTCGAGTCTGTGGTTGATCAGCGCCCCAGAAGAGATACACTTCTAGTCTTGGGGGATTTCAATGCATCGACTGGAACTGATAGGGATGGTTATGAGGTGTGTGTTGGTCCCCATGGGTCAGGAACTATGAACCAGAATAGCACTAAGTTCCTTGACTTTGCAAGAAGTGATGGACTTAGGGTGGCTGGTTCATCGTTTCAGCGCCCACAAGCTCATCGCTGGACTTGGTATTCCAACGCTGGCGGTGTGGCAAAGGAGATTGACCATGTCCTCATTGACGGTCGTTGGAGGATGATCCAGAACTGCAGGGTCTACCGGAGTGCTCAGTTCCTCAATACTGACCACAGGCTTGTTGTCGCAACTCTAAAGCTGCACCTTAAATCCTGGAGAATGGTACTATCCCAGCCGAGGCTGGATGTTGCCAAGATCAGGGATGAGAGAGTAGCTGAGGAGTTTGCGAACAGGCTGAGTGGACACTTGGGTGGTCTGAGTGCTTTGCGGGGTCCTGAAGAGTTGTGGATTGCCTTCAAGACCACCGTCCTTGATGTTGCCGGTGGATGTCTTGGAGCTCACCGCAGGGCAAAGAAGAATTTTGTCTCTCAAGGGACACTGGATACCATTGACCAGAGTCGCAGGGCCAGGCTGAATGGCAGAACTGAGCTGTTCAGGGAGCTGAGGCGTAAAACTGTACGTGCACTGAGGGTGGACAAGGAGGCCTATGTGCGAGGAATCTGTAAGGGGGTAGAGCATCACCTGTGGACAGGTGATTCTCGTCCCGCTTACAGGGGAATTCGCGCATTACGTTCATCCAAGCCCATCGCTCGGAGCACTGCAGTTCGAGCAGAGAGTGGTAGGCTCTTGACAGAGGAGTCTGAAGTGAAGGCCCGCTGGGCCGGTTACTTTGAGCGGTTGTACCAGGCTGATCCCCCAGCTGTCGAGTTGGACGTCAAGGGTGTTACAATCCCTGTTGCTGACCCTCGAATCAACTGTGGTCCACCTTCGCTTGTGGAAACACGGGCTGCGGTGAACCAGTTGAAATGGGGCAAAGCTCCAGGGATCTGTGGCATCCATGCTGAACTTCTCAAGGCTGGTGGAAATAGTGCACTCGTGTCGTTGCATGCAATTTTGTGCTCTGCCTGGAACACAGGCATCATCCCAACTGACTGGAAGAGGGGCCTTGTTGTCCCTCTCTGGAAAGGGAAGGGTGATCGCCAAGACTGCAACAACTACCGAGGGGTGACGCTGCTCTCAGTGCCGGGCAAGGTCTTTGCTCGGATAATTCTTGATATGGTTCGCCACAATCTGCTTGAGCACCAGCGTCCAGAGCAGTCAGGCTTTACACCAAAGAGGTCAACGATTGACCGTATCCTTGCCATTCGTGTCCTCACCGAATGCAGACAAGAGTTTCGGCAGGGGCTGCTTGCAGCCTATGTTGATCTCTGTAAAGCGTTCGATTCAGTTAATTGGGATGTCCTCTGGAGGATTCTTGGTCTTCATGGGGTGCCACCAAAACTGATCGATCTGATGTCTTAACTCTACTCTGGTACTGAGAGTGCTGTGAAGTGTGGTGGTACCACCTCTGACTTATTTCCAGTTGTTACTGGAGTTCGTCAGGGATGTGTACTTGCCCCCACACTTTTCAGCACTTGTATGGACTGGATTTTAGGGAGGATGTCTGAGAGATCAAGTTGCGGTGCATCGTTTGGGAATGTCAAGATCTCAGACCTTGATTTTGCAGATGATGCAGTCATCTTTGCGGAGACTTTAGACATCTTTTTGGGGGCCCTCGAGGTGCTGAATGAGGATTCGGAGCCGCTGGGATTACGGGTTTCTTGGGTCAAAACTAAGATCCAGGCTTTCGGTGACATCTTGGATGCTGCTGTCCTGTCTGTGTCTGTTTGTGGTGAGGATGTTGAGGTCGTAGAGAGATTCACTTACCTTGGCAGTGATATTCATGTCTCTGCTGGCTGCGAGTCAGAGGTCAATAGACGTCTGGGTCGGGCCTGGGGAGTCATGGATTCACTGGATCATGGGGTGTGGCGCTGCCCATACCTGTGCGGGAGGACGAAAGTCCGAGTCTTCAGGTCCTTGGTACTTCCAGTCTTGCTTTATGGGTGCGAGACTTGGACTCTGACCAAGGATCTGAGATGGAGACTTAATTCCTTTGGTACCAGGTGTCTTCGGAGAATCCTTGGCTATCGCTGGTCGGATTTTGTGTCCAACGAGCGGTTGCTGAGAGAGACTCGGATGAGATTTGTTACCTGCATAGTCCGTGAGCGTCAGTTGCGGCTGTATGGACATGTGGCTCGTTTTCCTGATGCTGATCCTGCTCACCAGATTCTCTCAGCGAGGGAGTCTCATGAGTGGAGGAGGCCAGTGGGCCGACCACGTGCCTCATGGTTGCAGCAGGTTGACCATCATCTCAAGGAGATGGGGATGGGCCTGGCATCTGCCTGGGGGATGGCCAGACGGAGGCCCCTGGAGTACCGGCGGAAAGTGGACGCAGCGACGCGCTATTCTGGCACATGCTCCCATACCTGACCTAACCTGATTTCTACCTGTGACCATTCTCGCAGCACCTCCACTCCACCTTGTTTCTTGCACACAGCATACATCCACTCTTCTGCGGCTCAAAGTTTCCGCTATCTCACCAGCTCTACCACGCATAGTACCAACAATCAGACAAGCAACTCTAACACCTACCTTGTCATGCCGAGTGGGTGCTTTATGCATGACATGTTCGCTCCCATTTGTAATTTGTACAGTCATATATTTCAAAGAAGAAGAAAGTGAGGGAACCTGAGTATAAAAGCCACCCTCCATGGTATATGCTACAGCAACCCCAGAGATCAGTGCTCTTACATGACCTGATGCTGTAACACCTGCAGTCCAGTGGCCTCGTGGGTGACCCACCCAGCCCAGTCCAGTGGCCTCGTGGGTGACCCACCCAGCCCACTTCAGGGACACCATCCATGCGTGACATGGCATTAAAGCAGACAGGGTATTATTCGCCTGCTGATAGAGCAGCCTCCCAGTATGCTATGACTGCGTTCGGGATCCTGTACTATCAGGCGGTAAGTGCCAACCTCTTGAGACACACACCCTGTATCCTCCAGACAATGCAGCAACACTGTCCAGTGTCACCACAGCAACTAACCCAGATGGGGAAGCACAAAACTCGGGTCCGCATTTTTCCAAAAGGCATATATCAAGATTCTATCATGATTTTATATATATATATATATATATATATATATATATATATATATATATATATATATATATATATATATATATATATATATATATACCTGATTATATCATGAATGACAGAGAAGTGAGGTTAACTCAGAATCTGACATTATAACGTTGTCGACTACTGTTCAATCATTGCGAAATTATAGCGAAAACTTTTAGACAGGATCCTGGAAATTTTGGACTACTTTCAAAAGTAATGGTGTTGATTGTGTGTTTTTATTGCACACGTTGACTAATATTCCAGCAGGATTTACATGGATTAGAATTGCCTTTACACAATTCCAGATTCTGAAACTTTATTTGTTCTTGTAACCTCAACTTTCTTGGTTGTTTACATAGTGATGATCGTTGTATGGTCTTATTGTGCAAATTACATGGTTGAATGTCATATTTGCAATTTTCACGGAGATTGAGCTGGTATTTGCAGAGATATAATATCAAAATAGAAGTAGAAGAAGAATGTAAAATTAATTTATCTGAATGGTTTTCCTGATTGTTTTTATGTCACCTTTTTGCTTCCAGACCTCTTTTGACACAAGCAATCCATAATGGAAGATTATCCTGTGTGGGCCGAAAATGAAACACTTCAGATAATGCTGGATGTAATTTTGGATAAAACATTGTAAATTTATTTGATATTGTTATAAAAATGAGAATTTCTGTATTTCATGGTGATGCTTTCCTTTGTTTGAGCAGAATGGTTGATGATGTTACAATTATTGCTGGTCTGGAATTAGAATTCAGTACATGCAAGATTGTTGTTTTGACATAAAATTGTTGAGTATTTGCACTGTTAAGTTAAAGGGGAGAAAATGTAAACGAAATTGATAATCTTCGTAAAAACGGAAAGTATCAAGAAACTCACTTTGGTTGAGAAGCAGTCATCATAGTTGGACAATGGTACAGGAAGGTGGCTGGGGAAGAATTTGGCCATAGACTTGGATCGATGGGCACCCGGGTGATTGGCCCTTGAGAGACAAGGGGCATACCTGGTGTGTATGATCTGAAAGGCAATGACCGAAAGAACATTGAATTATGCTGTATCGGAGGGGAGAAATATATCTTCGAGATGAAGACACTGTCAGAGATTCGGCATTCATCGAAGGCACAGCGTTCATAGCAGCCCAGCCTCAGTGGAGCTCAACTGAGCTTTCAGGATCAAACTTTGTTGGGGCGCACTGTTTCTACAGAGCTTATGAGCTATCAGGCTGTTTTTTGCACTGTGGTGATTCCTAGCAATACTGATGTCGTCAATCAAAACCAGTATACCATATATGTGTTTCTGTATTAGAATCATGAACTGCACATATTGTTTGCGGAAATGGGCCCTTAGTGTGTTATTAAATATAGGATTAGCCCAGATCCCCCCTTAAATGCACGTTTAGCCAGGTTGTTTGGTAATCGGACGTTACATGTGTGTCGGGAAGTGTAGCAGGCTGTCCAGTGTTCGTACAGTGGTGGTGTACCGAGAGGCGTCTTCTTCTTCCTCCCCCCTCCTAACTAGCCCCCACCCAACGCCCTGACAGTCAGTCAACAAGACGTGTCAGAAACCCATTGGCGGAGGGCTGCAGCAAACTCGAACGATGGACCAATCACGTGTCCCCAGAGGCGGTCAAAAAGGCCCGCCCCGAGAAGGCAAGAGGAACTGCTTTGTGAGTCTGCGATCTGCGTTATGAGGAGTGGCTTGGCCAGCTGTTCCTCCTCGGATAATCCTGGTGATGGATCCAGCCTGCAAGTGATCCACAGGTTCATCCTGACTCCAACCACGGAGCCTCTGACTGTCCTTACTCCCTGCGCGGCTGGACCATGTCGTCTTTCATCCCGTCGATCTGCCTGCGGAGCCCAACACCCAGATTTGGCCTGGTCTGGTGTACAGGCCAGGCCTGGATTCGCATACTGGACCTTGTGAAAAACCAGCTGGAACACACCGGATCTTTAGCTCTTGTGTCGTCGACCTTACAGGGGCTGGACGCGCCTAGGCTGGTGCGTGAGCAGTGCCGACAAAAGGACATCGTCGCCGCCATCTTGCCACACGGCATGCGCGAGCGGTGCCGATAGGAGTACGGGCGCCATCTTGCCGAGCTGTATGCTCGAGCTGGGCGCTCGAATCCGAGACCATCGGCTTGCCACGAGCCGCATTCGTGCCTTACACACTTTTCCTCTCATCCATGAGGCACCACCAAGTACTCCGTGTCTTGTATGAATGTTGTCCAGGCGTAAGGTTTATTTCACTAGCGCTCCCTTCGAAAGCCATATCCGTAGTTCCCTAGTTAAGAGCGCGTTATTGATGAATGATAACTTTATCGTGAATGCTTTGCTTGTGTCGTGTTTCCCGATGTGTTCCCAATAAATCTGGCTGATTCATATGAAAGTTGCCGCCTTGAATTTATTCCTGCTGCGCTGAGGAACAATCACTCGATTTTTATTAAAAACCAAACGGGCTACAGACTGGCAGACTTCGCTCGGTCTCTGATCAAACCCAGTCTGTAGCCGGGGTCTATTTCCCCAACTGGTAAGGCCCAGGTTTACTTTGGTATCGTGATCCGAGGCACATGACCCGAGACCTGTGCCGAACTAGCCGGCGTTATAACCCCTGAGACGGCGGTGCTGTTAAGTGCCGTCGAATCTTCAACAATATAACGTTCAGAGTATTCAGGAGATGCTGTCATACGAAAACACCACCACAAAGCAAATTCGTTGTTTATGAATGAACAAAGCTTAAGAGAAAGGGTAGACGAGAAGAGGAGTGTGTATGGGAGAAAGTATAAGGTGACAATGGTCAGCACTCTTGCAGGACTGATGGGAGAAGCTTGATGGACGATGCGACAAACACATAGATGAATGATAACGTTATCGTGAAGGATGAAGGAATGGAGGTGAGTGTTCAGCTTGTAATTGGAAAGTAATCAGGTGTTTGATCCTGTAAAAACGTGTGCGACCGAGGTGAGCTAAGGGAGGATGGAGGGATGAAAATGGTGGAGTGGTGAAGGCAGAAGTGAGGCAATATAATCCTGAGTTTCCATGAACCAGCCGAGAAGCAATAACGCGTGGGGTCATGGACTTGATCGCAACATGGGAAGTAACTGCAACAGCCTAGAGTGGGTGCCTACACACCCTGATGCTTGTTATGAACGTATTTTAAGTGACATTTGACCTTGGATACAGACGATATCGACCTACGAACTTGAGGTCATCAATAATTATCATACAACTTTGGAAGCAATTGTTTTTTTCATGAATTTGAAAGCCAATGTGATGCATTGGGATTCATAATTTGGTTAAAAATAACAAAGGCAATGTGCTTCCATAAACAGAAATTAATGACTCCCACTGTGTTGCTTTAGGATTCTCCCACAGTTGTCTAGCCTGGGTTTGAATCCACACCCAGCTAGAAACTGTCACCCTGATGTTTCGCTGGCAGGGTGAGGCATCAATGTGTGTCATCCCTCAGATAGATGTTTCAACTGGGCATCTCATCTGCCAACATTAGTTGGTGGACGTTAAAGATCCAACGGTCCCCTTCACAAAGAGTAGTATCCGATCCCTGGCACAATTTCTGCTTTAACCTGCAGGAGGCACAGCATACACAGTATAGATCTACCCCCTGGCAACTCATATGCTACCAGTGGAAGAAATTACACAATGGAGTTGCATGACTCAGCGAAAGTGAAGTCTTTGCGATTCTTGATAATAACAAGGATGGCCACAATGTGGTTACAATCTGTGATGCAAAATATATATATGTATATATATATATATATATATATATATATATATATATATATATATATATATATATATATGTATATATATATATATATATATATTTGCAAATTCGTGCCTGCCGGCGTGCGAACGGCCACGTAACTCGAATCGCGGCACGTCGCCCACCGGACGGACAATTCTGTCGTGACCCTCTCAGACCAACGCCAGGAGCTAGTCACGGGTGGGCCTTTCGACCTCACCACAATCGTGCCAATCGGCCACCCGCGTAGGATAGGGTTGTTCGCCAAACTCGACCTACCTAAGTACCCACGCAGATGGTAAACCGGGCGATTGTACCTCGCCGCAGGTCGACTCCGGACACGAGCCGCTTGGGCGGCCCGTTCCGTACTATCGGGATAACCGAGCGGTGTTATTGTCGACCTGGACGGTTCAGATTAATTACCGGGATGTTGCACCCACTACGAATCCCTTACGTGATGCAAGATGGAGGGTCAATAAAAAAGGAAAAGAGACAAAGCGGAGCAGGAACAGTTCAACAAGCAAGCATTTATTCACATACACACAGACAAGCACGTATATACAGCCATACAGTCAAAAATGCACATATAACAGTTAAAACAGTCATGCAACAAAAGCAAATGCAGAGCTACAACCGACTACGACCGACACACGGCAACACTTATGCAGTTCTACTTCACAGACGGCGCCAACACACACATTTATACAAAAAGCAAAGGAAGGAAAAGAAAGAAAGAAGTCGCGACTTCCCTTTTATGGCTGGTGAGTCCTTCTCCCATGACCGTCAGCATGGTCGCGCCTGGCTCCGACCTCTCTCGCGGCCGGCGAACCCTCTCCGGCACTCTCCGTCCGGACGCGCAGGTCCACCTCACTCCTGGCGCTCCCGCGTCTCCCGTCCGTGCCTTCGTGACAGGGCCGCTCGCCAAGGCGCGGGCGCAGGACCTCTTCCCAAAGACCAACTCTCCACAAAAACCAACTGAAGACCAACCAGACCACCAGCCAAGACGAAGAGGAAGAGGTGGAAGAGGAAGAGGCGCAAGAGGAAGAGGCTCAAGAGGAAGAGGCTCCTGAGGAAGAGGCCCAAGAGGAAGAGGCGCAAGAGGAAGAGGCTACAGAGCGCCCCGCCCGTGTCCGTCTTTTAGAGCGCGGGGCTCCGCCCTTCGCCCCGCCCCATTCTTGGCTCTACCTTCCTTCGAGAGGGTTCCCGAAAAGGGCGTTCCCTCACGCTTTCCCTCCACCCCGCCCCGTGCGGGGGCCGGGGGAGTCAGTTTTTGGCTCTGGGCCAGGGAATTATTCCCCCAAAATGAGACCCCTCCTTCACATGACCTCTGATCTTTAACCTGCATCGCCGCTCCTCCACTCCAAAGCGCGGGGAAGTCAAACGGAAGAAACAGGCGGGGAAACCTGCACATCCTCGCAGTTCCCTCCTTGGCGCCTTTGTTTGCCATTCGGAAGCGGACGTAGTGGCGAAGATGTGGTAGCGTAGATGGTGGAGGTGGCGTGGTTGCAGTGTGGTTGGCGCTGTGATGGGGATGGCATGGTTGTTGAGATGTTGTGTGTTTGAAATAAAAGATAGAACAGAAAAATGGCTTACTCAAAGCGTCGCAGCCCGGATGGATCACATAAATTCCCTCTATACAATGGGTTTGGGCTAACTACACATGTACCTATGAAGATATCTCACCTGAGGGCCCTTTATGGTGTCATGCGAATTTCCACAGCCGTAACAATATATATATATATATATATATATATATATATATATATATATATATATATATATATATATATATATTTTCTTCTTGCCTCCTCTGTCCACTCAACTCCTGTTGAATAAATCTTACAAATAATTGTTATTCCACATATGATTCGATTTGTTTGGGGTCACTCATCATAAGTAACACAACCCAAACAAAGACAATTGAATTCTGATGCAACAAACTTGGGCAGTGTATTTAATCAGCAGATGCCTACAGGCCTGAAGTCTTTCTGTCCACCAGAAAACCAAACTGGCAGCCATATTATTTTGTCTGGGTGCCATGGTGGGTGGAGTCAAGCGACAAATGTAGGTGGGGTCAGGCAGCTGTCCAACCAATGGGTGCACATTTCAAAAATCGACACCCGACAAGAACCACAACAACAATAACCACATGGAGATCTTGTAGACCTGCGACACATCGCACATTAAAACACACATAGATATTACTTGGTCAATGCACTTTATTCATCTTGTGTTGCTGATTAATGGCTCAATTTACTTGTGTTTCCTTCTCAGAAATGGGCCTCTACTGTGAACACCTTAACAGCAGATTGAGGCATGATCAATTTATTCCTTTGTTTGCTCCATTCTGTATGGCATGGCTATTCCCTCTATAAAAGTAACTTCATGGTTGAACTTTATAACCAAAATTAAGATTGTAAAGAAATCATCATAATTTCATCAATGGCAATAAAACATCTGTGTTTGGAAGACATTTCTTTGGATTCTATTAATATAATTTTCAACAAATCAGGAAGAAGCAAGTGCCATGGATTATTGGCAGTTTTGAAACTCACCTATCTATCCATCCATCCATTGAGACCATACTCTGTGCAGAGCATTGGTGCTGCGTAAGCAGTCTCCTTGACTATTGTGAACAATCCTGGACAGGTCACCACTCCAACACTGGATACCAGCAAGCTGGCACTCACTTTGCCAAACTCAGAAGGATGACAGGCAGAGTCAACCCCACCTGGTATTAATTCAACAGCGAGTGGGATTTGAACTCAGGATGCAAGGATCCTAAGTTCACCACCCTAACCATTAAGCCAACACCAGGAATACCAATCTATAGGGGATCATTTTTGTGTTACAATGGAGTGCAAAAAGTTTCTTTCCCCATGGATCAGAATTTTTTTAATGCTTATGGTGTGTAAAAAAAAACAACCTGATATTATTTGTGTTCAAAAAACACTGCTGAAAAAACAGGTCTTTTCAAATCACAGGTTATAGCTTTATTAATATACAGTCAACAAATTACTGTACCAAATTGAAACTCTAATCTATACGAATAAATGTCAATGTGTGTGTTTGTCCAAATACCAAATTCTTAATTTGTCTTTTCCAAATTCTCATAATAAAGCTTTGTTGAAAATTTGATTACAAAAGTTCCAATGATGATTAAAATTTCAGATCAATTGAATGAAAATTGATGATTTTATGTGAAGCTGACCTTTGACCTTTTGAACAAATTATGAATTTGTCTTCTCCATCTATACTAATAAAAGTGTGTGTGTGCGTGCATGCGTGAGTGCGTGCGTGTCAGTATCTCCTCCACAACTCCAAAACCATAAAACCTAGCAGCCTGAAACTTTGCATGCATACCAAGAAAACTCCAAGGAAGTGCAAGAATGAAAACTGGATATTTGGGTTTATTAAAACACGCCTTTTGAAAATAATTATCGGCCTTATTTAATTATATCCTTCATCAGGCAATCCTCGGCCACCTCGTTCTCTGGGGGTCTTAAGGCGTTTCCTGGGGAACCTTGCTGGGGTCTGAAGCCGCCATGTTTTTTGGCCTGCTTAACCACATCTTGACTTGGAACAGGCCACAACGATTTCTCAATGATAAAGTTTTTTTCACTTTCCTCACTCATATTAAAGAATAGCTATGAATCATCGTAGCTCATCATAGCTATGAATAATTCATCATAGCTATGAATCGCTGTATACATCACTTTTATAAGTGCTATAGTTTTCAAATTATGAGTTTGGAGTGATTTCATGATTTTTCCATGATCGACTCTCACAGCCTAATTAAAGTATATCATCAAAATATTATTTTGCTTTTTAGGATCGGATATCGTCTGGACTAAATAAGTGTTGACATCCGTTGTGAAATCTGATAATTTGAAGAAATAACGAGTCTAATAGCGAAGCCGATATACCGATTTACTTTAAGCAAGCAAAGGCTATGTTCCCTCCTTCTCCATACATACATAAGAAAATGTGAAATTTCCACAGCATTAAACTTATCTTTTTCTACTGTTTGGAGAATTATATACAGTGAACAAAAATTTAGGAACGTGCCAAAATCAACCTGCTTCATTGAGCTATATGATTTAATGCATTCACTGCGAGACCTCACACCCTGTCCCCCAGAGGGAATACTCCCCCAGAGTAACAGATGTTTTAAAATAAAGTTATAACGTCTGCGCGGACAGTAAACTGATGTACCACATGACACGTGCACAGACGAACAGCAACTGCTTCAGCCACTTGCCGAGCACCCATTGTCGATAGCGGTACCGTGCTACATCATTCTGAGTGAATTGTTCACTCACTGCTGACGCTTTTGCCACGCCATGTCATTTAGAGTGAGTGGTTCGTGCTCCATCACCCTGAGCGAGTGGGTCGTGCTCTATCACTCCAAACAAATGGTCCGTGCTCTGTCACCCTGAGCGAGTGGTTCGTGCTCTGTCAGGTGCAGCCGAGCTGCCAAGTACGTATCGGCTATTTAACATATTCTTGAGGAATAAATTCCCGGCTAAGCTCGGGTGCGGGTCATGCTGGACCAATGGAAGAAAAGACAAAAACGAGCTGTAGTAGGGGAGCCAAGGGCCCCCAACTTCTGATGGAGGTGGTCATGCATGATATACTTTTGTTTGATGCATTTTTGGGTAGGTATAGTGATTCTGCACTGGAAAAAAACTGTTAGCCCTTCCGATCTTCTTGCGAATTGATGCCATGGCCATATGTTTGACTTTTCACTTCCGAGAAAAAGTGAGCAAAAATAGAGGGATAGGGGAAAGGAAAATGCCTCTAATAGATACCTGCATTACATAAAACCACAACTATTTGGTATCATTGGAAAGGTCTTGGGTTATGCTAATTACTCATTTCATGCAAATTTTCATGACGTCATCGATGACGTCACTAGAGGTCAAAAGGTCACCGATTTTGAGGGTAGGTGAAAATCTGGGGTACCAGCATATACAATATTTTTTGTGGCAATATGCAAGGAGTTAGAAGAAAATAAAATAGTGCAAAATTTTCAGGAGATATCAAGGAAGTTTTTGATACCAAGAAAGTTCATATTTATCTTGTAGATTTTATGTTAACCCCTTGTGTTTAGAATGCGAATTTCACGAAATCGGCCAAAAATGGCATATTTCTAATTTTCGAGGTATCACTGTATTAACAGCTTGAATAAATGTTTTAACTTGATAAACCTCCTGAAACCATTGCTAAGATAACAAATAAATCCCCGAGATTAATTTTCCACGCACTTTAACCCTTTCCTTCCAAATTTGTCATGGAATCTAGAGCCGCACCATCTGATGGAGAATTCTTTTTGCAATATGCGAAAAAAGCTATGGAGAAATAATGACATCTACATAATTTGTTTATTGCAACAATCACTCATTCAAATTACATTATTGTATCAGTCATTCACAAATTATTCTTGTGGCTGTAGATCACATAGCTCTGGCTGACCACGACAGGCACAATAAATTGTGCACTTCTTCACTCATGCTGCTTTACACTGGCACCTCACTTGGCAACGCCCTTTTTTGCATTTACATGATGTCCTGACACGTTTGGCTTTCGCTCTTTGGTCATTCTGACTGCAACCAGTGTACCATTTTCTATGTGTCGTCCAAATGATGTAGGATCTGGCATTGTAGGTGTCACTTCTCTAGCTTTTTTGCAAATGATCAACTGATTGAGTGCTCTTAGCAGATGAAGTTTGAATGCATAAGAAATTGGGGGCAGTGATCTTGTCTCCGTTTTTAGTCATGAAAATATGGCATCGTAGTTCACCCATTGTCCCAGTGAAGCCGTTCTTGCCATACAATGCAAAGAAGTATTTCTCAGCAGAATCAACTACAGATTGCTCGACATCTATGACGTCTTCACCGAAGTCTGCCACTGGGCCAAGATAGTTGGTGCATTGCAGTGCCTCTTTCAGAGCCCGTTTCTTACCAATACGGAAAGGGTAACTAACTGTGTCACAACCTGTTAGGATGTATGCTGCCAGGATTACTCCCGTTATATTTTGATTCGGGAATGTTTCCTCCAGATATGTGGAAATGGCGTGGCAGGAGATGTGCACGTCTGATGCTACTGTGTGCCTGTGAAGCCAGAGTTCCTGCAAACCAAGTAACCGATGAACATGGAAAATACCCATCATCACTATATCTGTGTCATTTGCCTCAATGATTATTCTCTGAATGTTCTGTTCTCGAACCATATAGGCAGCATGAGCGAAAATGAGGGTGTCAGCTTCCTCGTGATTTGAATTGGAGAGAGTTGATACTTCCTGGACCAGGCCACTTGCCAATTTCACTGTGGTTTCAGTGAAGCCACCGACAATGATTTGAACTCCTTCAGGGATATCATTCTCTCCATTGGACCATGAGTCTAAAAGAAACTTGAGAAGGTTTCTCTTGTTTTCTTTCTTCCCGATGAATTTTATCCATTTCGGCAGGGGCAGGTTAGGCTGTGGAATGAAGGTCTTCAATGACCGAGTTTCTTTCTCCCGACGACTACGTTCCTCCTGCTTCAAGCTTCTCTCTGGGCTGACGTCATATCTATCCCGAACAATATGGATTATTTGACATCCATCAGGAAGCATAGTCACCATCTTTTGCAGGTAACGTTTCTGAAGTTGATTGAAATCAGTGCAACCCATGTCCTTAAAGCGCTGTACAAATGCCATCATATCCACAATCACACCAGTGCTGCTTTCAAATCTATTGGCTTCATCTAGTTTTTCACATTCAACCCAGGATGTTCTGCAGGCCTCTCTCAGGGCAGCAAGGTAGTGTGCTTTATTACCTTTACGCATTGCAAAGCCACATGGGTGTTCCCTATCTGGGTCAAACAGTGAACTAGGATATCTGGTCCATTCATGGGAAAATGCATCAATCTTCTGTGTTTCATCCAAATTTTGAGCAAAGCACAAAGACCGCATGACATCCTCTTCTTCCTGATGGAGCTCCTTTTGTTTTGACTCTTTTGACATTGGCTTGATTTTCTCCTGGAAGGTTTTCAGATTAAGGGGAACGACCTTAGTTGCATCATTCTCTTCTGCCAGCTTAAGTGCAGCAAGCCCTTTCTCTTTGGCTAACGCCAGTTCTGTGGAAGAGGCTACTTCGCCTGTTGCAATATTTGTCAGGGACTCACTAACACAACTCGTGAATGGATGAATGAACTTCTCACTAATGACCTTGATTATGTTGGAGACGCAGTTGTCCTCCTTCACTGATGAACCATTTCTTGGCAGAACGTCATCCTTCATCATGTGGACCATTTCAAGGGTTTGTTGTGAGATTGAAGTAAGTTCAGGCAATGCCTTCAGATACTTGCTGATCGTTGCTTGGGTTTGTGAGACACCGGAGAACAACTTCGTCTTAGCATCTTTATTGTACGTTTGCTCCATTGCCATGTCAGTCCACACTCCGTTGTATTTACCACGCTTTTGTCGAACAGTGAACTTTCCCGTTTCAAACTGAGATCAGACAGTTTCTGGCAGCTCTTCCATTGCTTGTATATAGTGGGGCAGACATGAAACATATTTGTGATGTCCTGCAGCAACCAAATACGGCAACATTTCTTTGCACATTTTGACATGCAGGTCCCAGTTTCCGATCCGCTCAGCACGAATGTATTTCCTGAGGATCGCGACCATGTCAAGGTTTTTTCTCAGTGCAAAGTCCTTCAAAATGTCAATCGCGGTTAAAACGTCCCTTTTCGTATGCTTTGGGTTCTCGTCACAATCGTAGTCTTCATCTTCTTTTTTGTGCTGTTGTGATTGTTCTGCTTCTCTGCGTTGCTCCATCGCGCTTAGATCATTGTCAAAGACTTAGACATCGAGTCGAAATGTCAGTTAACTCAATCATCAAAGGAAATGACACACAATGGTTCAATTAATTACCAAAGAGTCATACCTGCTGCGTCGTTTGTGTTGCGTCATTTGACAAACCTTCGACCCCTGGAGTTCAGTCATGGTGATTAATCCCATTGCGACGATCAGCGTGGAGATTTTTACAATTTTGGTAAATTGTCGAATTAGAGGGATCACTTCTCCATTACAGGGACCGAAAAATAATGTTGAATGTCGAAAAAGCGGGGGCCGAATTACAGGGATTTGCGTTAACTCAAAAAACGTTAGTGCCATTCGGGACCGGGAAATAAGTGTCGAATTAGACAGAATGTCGAATAACAGGGATGTCGAATTAGAGGGATTCTACTCTATGCAATTTTTGGCCGATTTCGTGAAATTCGCATTCTAAACACAAGGGGTTAACATAAAATCTACAAGATAAATATGAACTATCATGGTATCAAAAACTTCCTTAATATCTCCTGAAAATTTTGCACTCTTATATTTTCTTCTAACTCCTTGCATATTGCCACAAAAAATAACGTATGTGCTGGTACCCCAGATTTTCACCTGCCCTCAAAATCGGTGACCTTTTGACTTCTAGTGACGTCATCAATGACATCATAACAATTTGAATAATATGAGTAATTAGCATAACCCAAGACCTTTCCAATGATACCTAACACTTGTGGTTTTATGTATTGCGAGTACCTATTACAGGCATTTTCCTTTCCCTACCCCTCTATTTTTGCTCACTTTTCTCAGAGGTGAAATGTCAAACATATGGCCATAGCATCAATTCGCAAGAAGATCGGAAGGGCTAACAATTTTTTCCCAGTGCAGAATCACTGTACCTACCAAAAATACATCAAACAAAAGTATATCATGCATGACCACCTCCATCAGAAGTTGGGGGCCCTTGGCTCCCCTACTACAGCTCGTTTTTGTCTTTTCTTCCATTGGTCCAGCATGACCCGCACCCGAGCTTAGCCGGGAATTTATTCCTCAAGAATATGTTAAATAGCCGATACGTACTTGGCAGCTCGGCTGCACCTGACAGAGCACGAACCACTCGCTCAGGGTGACAGAGCACGGACCATTTGTTTGGAGTGATAGAGCACGAACCACTCACTCTAAATGACATGGCGCGGCAAAAGCGTCTGCAGTGAGTGAACAATTCACTCAGAATGATGTAGCACGGTACCGCTATCGACAATGGGTGCTCGGCAAGTGGCTGAAGTAGTTGCTGTTCGTCTGTGCACGTGTCATGTGGTACATCAGTTTACTGTCTACCGAAGTCATGCATGTCATATCATGCATGACTACCGAAAAGCCTAAATGAGTCTCTTTTTGGGGTTTGGCTCCCCTACTACTGGGAACGTTTCTAAAAAACACATTTATTTCAACCAGGAAAGTTATATGGCACAGTAATGGGGTTTATTGCAAATGTACAGCAGGGAAATTAAGGAATTTGTGCGGTGCGGCGAAAGGCAAACAATATTTACAAAAGACGACAGTGCAGAGTTATCCCAAATATTCTTATGCAGTCTGAACTTATGCTACTTCTGAACAGGCACCATCACGCACACGTACACACACACACACACACACACACACACACACACACACACACACACACACACACACACACACACACACAACAGAGGAAAATTAGAGATACCCCAGAGAGATAGAAACAGTTGAGGATTAACGACCTCTAAATACCTGGCATGCCCAGCAGATCTGTGCAGCCCAGAACGCTTAGGAAAGGGGAGGAGGGAGAAATACTGAGGGTGTCTGGAGTGTGTGTTTGAGAGGTGCCAGTGTATTGCGACGTGGGGTGCGGCGTAGTGTAAGAGGAAGAATGTGAGGGGTAAGTCAGTTCGGTTCACTCTTGGGTTTTGCTCTGAAAAGAACAGTTGGTCGGGCTTGCCGACGTTGATTGCTCTTTTGCATCCACAGTAGACGAGAGATAGATGGAAGGAGAACGATGTGTGAGAGAAAATATCCTATCGTTAATCATAGAAGAGTCTGTATGTGTTAGTGTTGCTGCATGATCCATGATCTAAATGAGCTCCAGCAGACGTTTGCGCTTCGAGTTATGCTCCAAAATAACCTGACCTTGGTCTCCCCCACGTCCCTCGAGGCTGTGGTGAGTGTTCAATGACCATGTGGCAGTTGTGGCAGTTGTTGAGTCATGGGAACACGTTGTGGCATTTGTAGTGAGGTAGGATTGTAACGTGGTGTTGTGGGGAAGAGGCTGAAGTTCCTTGTCACGAAGTTGGGAATAATGGTCACGTTTGTAATGGAAAATGTATGTGTGGATTGTTGCGGGGATTTTTTAGTAATCATACTGGACGACACGTGAACCCGTAGGGTTCCCGTTGTGACAGCAGTTGATAAAAAAATCATTTCAAAAAAAAGAAAAAGAAAAAAGATAGCTGCAGCGAACTCTACTGCTGAGGTTGTTTGCATTGATTAAATACTCCCGAAGAGTACTTGACTGAATCGGGAATTGATTTTTTAATCATTTTTTCGTTGCCCGATTTGAACGAAACTTGACTTTTGCACACTGCAGGAGAATGGTGAGTAAGGTGGCCCTAAATTTTTTGCGCTATCATGTACCGTTTGGCTGTATTTTGGGAACATACATGCATACATACAAATATACAAGATGAGAGTTTTAGTAATATATTGTTGTGAATTTCCGCCCGTCCGGCGTGCGGACGACCGCCTTTAGCCCAATTGCGGCCGCGCGCACCCACCAAACGTGGCAATCTAGTCGCAGCTTCCGGATCAACGCCGAAACCCAGCTACGGGTGTTTTTAACACACCATAAACCAGCCAACTCTTCTGTCCACGCGCTACAGGGTCAATCGCCGAATTGTCGATATACCTAACTATTCGCGCGGACAGAAATGCCGGGAGTTTATACCTCGACGGGGCCTGCACGAAAACGAGCCGCTTAAGCAGCTCGTTCCGTATGCGATTGCCGAGCGGTTTTATATCGCCAAGTCCCGTCGGACCAGATGTACGTTTTATCGGCTTATAATCAGCCAGCTAATATTCCGAACGCATCATGGCAGTCAATGGCAGAAAGTGACACAACGAGCAGGTTAACATTCAAACAATAGCGGTCATTTATTTTCAATGCACATATGCAATGAATGGGAGGATGGGGACAATACACGAGCAAAAACCTACAGCCGATGTCTTTTGTCATGTACACAATCATGCACTTAATCAGTTCTACTTAGGTACACAAGGCGCCACAGACTTTCATCCAAAACCCCAGAAAGAAAGAACCGGGCTCGTGAGCCTTTACAATTACTCGGAGTCGGATGACCGAAGGGGCTCCGAGAGACCGAGCGGGCTACCTGGCCACCCTCATGGTGACTCGCTGGGTCCTGGTTTGGTGACCCTCGGTGTCTTTGCCCGGACCCCGAGCTCCAACTGGCTCCCTTGGTCGTCCGGCCTCCACTGCGGCCTGGCCCAGCCGACGACGCGCTGGAGGAGTGAATGGGTCTCGACTCAGGCCTCCTGGTCGCGCCGGCGAACCCCCAGCGAACCAACTGCCCAAACTCTGAACTCTCCAGCCCTCAACGGGGCGTCTCTCCACTCCCACCGCCAACCGCAAGCCACGAACTCCAGCGCAGCACGAACTCGAAGCAACCAGCTCTCCACTGCCTCCGAGCTCCCAACTCCACTCAACTCAAGCGCTCTCTCCAAGCGCTCTCCCCAACTGCTCTTCTCAACTCCAACTGCTTGTCGGCGAGTGAACGTGGCTTTTTAGAGCCCCAAGGGGAGGGGTCGCTCTGGGCTTCACCACCAAAAATCAGCGCCCTCCCCCTTTTCACCTTTGAATCTTCACCCAGGCTGGATCCGCCCCTCTCACTTCCGATTGGCCAGCTCTTTCAGAGGGTAATGCCGTTTTGATCCGATCTTGCCGTCAAACGCGGCCGTATTGGAGATCACCGTCAAAACGCGGCCGTGTTGGAGGTCACCGTCAAAACACGGCCGTGTTGGAGATCACTGTCAAACGCGGCCGTGGGTTGTCGTTGTTGTGACGATGTTTTTGTTTTAAAATAAGGATAGAAAAGAATAACACTACCTCAAAGGTGCACAACCCGGCACACAAATATTTCCCGTTATACATTGGTGGGGAAATCTAACCTGGAACACGCACTTACCGAAATAACTGACCTCTGGGGAACCTGAATGCTGTTCTGTGAATTTCCCCAACCATAACAATACAGATAGATAGACAGATGAAGTGGTTGTGGTGAGTGTGGTCGAGTATGGTGAGCAGAATGAAGGTCTTGGGTGAAATGGCAATTGGAAATTGGTGGGCAAATGCAAAGCCGCCACTCGCTGGACTGCTTACTTAGATCCTCTTGGTTTCGTCTTTATGGATTTCCATGCCTGCTTGCATATTTCATGTGAGAGAAAGGGGGTGGAAGTACGCAAATATTGAAGGTGAAAGAGGTCGAACTGAAAGAGTCCCACACAACACATCTTTCCCCTTTACCCACGAGACATATGAAAAGGACTAACAAATACACACACTATTGAAATAACTGTCTTGGGATTGCTGTATGTTGTGTGCTCTTGCCTTGGAGGCATGCGGTTTTACAGAGCCACAACTATATATATATATATATATATATATATATATATATATATATATATATATATATATATATATATATATATATATATACATATATACACAGTATATATATATATATATATATATATATATATATATATATATATATATATATATATATATATATATATATATATATATATATATATATATATATATATATATATATATATATATATATATATATATATATATATATATATATATATATATATATACATATATATATATATACATATATATATATACATATATATATATATATATACATATATACAGTATATATATATATATATATATATATATATATATATATATATATATATATATATATGTCGGGGATTGTATGTACTCTAAAAGCAACCAAGCATATCTTTAGTGGTTTGTAAAACTCTTTGGGCAATTGGAATGGGAAAAGGATAAATCTTCCCAATGCTTATCTGTGCGCTGTCAAGGAAGTTGCTTTACCAGCCAAAGGGCTGCCTGCATACCTGCCAACCCTCCCGATTTGCACGGTAGCCTACCGATTTTCTATAGCTCCCAATGCCTACCTATTTTATTCGTCAGACATACCGCATTTGGAAATTATTATTGGAAAAAAAATAGTGGTGTTTTGTCAGTTTTGCGTTCGTTTCTCACTGCCAAGATCGTATTACACGCGGTTGCTTCCACATTCTACACAACTCGTGCCTGACCTTGATTTCTTATCTCGTCAGCGATTGGGTATTGCTTCCAAACTAAGCATGACTAATCAAATGTGACGACAGGAAACAGCGGGCATTCATTTCAAGACAACGCGCCATTTTCCATTCATGATCAAAGACTGCAGTGAACAGAGTACTCATCGCTTCAGTGCACGAGTTTAAGCCAAGTTGGACAACAGAGTTCAAGTGTATTAAGGCTTCGCGTAAGGGAGACGGACATGCCTTCTGTGATATGTGTCGATCAGACTTCTCCATCAGTCATGGAGGATACAATGACTTGAGTCGCCACATCAGCACGGGGAAACACATGAGCAACTCCCGCGCGGTGGCAACCACATCAAAAATAGCCTTCCAGCCAGTGCGAGAGATGCCGACGTCAATCAACGCCGAGGTTTTATTTCAAGGATTGTTGATGGAGCACAATTTGCCTCTGGCCCTAAATGACCATTTCTCCAAGCTGGTCCCACAGATGTTCCCCGACAGCGAGATCGCGCGTCAGTACGCATGTGGTCGTACCAAGGCGACTCGTATTACGTGCACCATTGCGGGTCAGTCAGTTGATCGCATCAAGCAAAATGTCGGCCGGAACGATCTGATGTTTACCCTGGCAACGGATGGAAGCAGTGATGATGAGGACAGGTTTTTCACAGTCTTGATCACCCATGAAGATCAGATAACGGGCCTAATCACAACATCATTTCTTGACATGCCAGTAGTCAATTCCGCGACTGGTGACAATATTGCCACGGCATTAAAGGACTCTCTACGAAAGTGTGACTTAAGCCTGAAACAATGCATTGCTTTCTCGTCGGACAATGCCTCAGTAATGACTGGTCGACATCGTGGCGTCATGGGGTACCTCCAGAAAGACACAAACGCAGACATATACCTGATGGGCTGTCCGTGTCACTTTAGCGCCCTGGCAGCCAAGGCAGGTGGCAAGGCTCTGAAGGGTTTTGATCCTGAGGACTTTGTCATAGATTTGTACTACCACTTTGACAAGAGTGCGAAAAGGAAACATCTGCTCCGAGACATGCTAGTATTCTGTGATGTGACCGTAGGGAAAGTGCTACGGTCACAAGTAGGGAAAGTAGGGAAAGAAAGACCGTAGGGAAAAAAACGTCTCAACTCGGTTGGTGAGTCTCCACAAGTGCCTGGAAAGAAGCCCGAATCTCTGGAATGGCCTGCAGTCTTACTTCTTGACACACTTTGACGACGATGATGATGACTATGATGATGCACCTCTACAAGGGAAGGAACCGCAGAAGCGGGAAAGGTCATCCAAGACTAGAGGTGGGCCTAGAGAGCAGAGGCTGGTCAGACTCTTCAAAGATCCAACTGCACAGCTTTACATCCACTTCCTGCATGCTGTCCTGCCCAACTTCGATGGCTTTAACACGCTTCTGCAGACCGAGGCTCCTATGATCCACCGCCTGTACCCCTCAATGGTGAAGCTCTACAGAAGCATCCTGTCCTGTCTGGTCCTACCCTCTGTCATCCAGGGTGAGGAGGACGTTTTGAATGTGAACTTCACTGAACAGGACAACCAGAGGTCGAACAGGGAGCTATTTGTTGGTTTCCAGACAATGCAGCTCATTGTGAAGAACGCCCGAGAGGGGACCAGTGGAGTGACGAAATTTAGAGCAGAGGTCCGAATGTTCTACATTGGTTCCCTGACCTACATGATGGACAAATTCCCATACAAGACCCTTTGATCAGGAATGTGGTCATCGTGGACCCAGCCTCCTCCAAGACAGCTTCCATGCAGAGCCTACTTACACTGGTTGAACAGCTCCCTGCATCTGTTGTCCCAGAAGAGAACAGAGATGCACTGTGCAGAGAGTTCTGCACATATCAGTCAGATGTCACCCTGCCAGCATCTGACCCAGATGAGAGGGTGGATGTGTTTTGGTCAGCCATGGAGAAGATGACGGACCCTGCCACTGGCACCAGCCAGCCCATTTACACATCGCTCTGTAGACTGGCCAAACATGTCCTGCTGATCCCTCACAGTAACGCCTACTGCGAGTCCCTTTTTAGCATGGTCAAAAAAATGCCAACTGATCAGAGGAGCACGTTGGGACGCGGCAAGGAAGGTCACGCCAAGTCAAGTGTGTACGAGGACAGCCATGGCGTCAGAAACACTCTGTGTGGTTTGCTGGCAGGGAAGATTAACATCTTCAAGCCGGATGGAGTCAGCTGCTTCTCATGGAAGCCAGATGCCGACCTTCTTAAGAAGGCCAAATCTGCCACCTACCAGGCTCTGAATAGCTAAATGTGCATCTCAACTGTTCAAACCTGAAAACTGTGAATATGTTATGAAATCAGAGTGGCCAGTCATTTCATTCAAAAAGATGTATCAGTGAGTTTATGTAAACTCTTGTGTACACGTATGGGCACATACATGTGGAGCTTGGACAGTCAGTAATTTATGTAAACGTGACTGATGATCATGATGTCTTAGAAAAATAAAGATTGGTGAGTAGATCAACCATGTTAAGTTTTCTCTTTTTCACTCTAAAAATATGTTGATATATTTCAGCTAACTCAAAATGCAGGAGATTGCACCATTTTGCTTCATTTTTAAAAAAAATTTCCGGGGTGGGCATGCCCCCGGACCCCCCTAGGGACACGTGTGACACCAGCCTACCGCTTTCCCTTTAAAAAGGTTGGCAGGTATGCTGCCTGTATTACCACAGCTGGCCTTGTTGACAGTTTTGAAATGGCCTTGCTGACCAGAACAGCTGGGCTGCCTGGAATGGCTGGATCACTGCCCAGAACTGCTGAAGCCTCAATAGCCTTAAACAACATGTAGGAGGCGACCTTGTTAATCCAAATAAGGGAAGGAAGGGAGCTGATATTGTACTTTCTGTGCTCTCTTATCAGCAATACTGGCTGGAGAATGCTAAGAACCAATGATTGGTAATAAATTATATTGACAAGCAGTCATTTAGAGGTCACAGTAAACTGAATATAAGGCAGTGCTGAAAGCCAGCTTGCCAGAGGCTTGGGCTGGATGGACTATTGTGTTCAAAGCCTGTTGTCTCCATATGCATATGTCTGATGTGTAATAAAACCTTCTCTACCAAGATCGGTGGGAACAAAGCTTGATCTCAATCAATGTGGACCTCATCTTGATCTCAACATCTACATATATATGTTATGAATTCTGGCCCGCCTGGCGTGCGATCGGCCGTGTACCTCTAATGGCAGCCGCGTCGCCCACCGGACGGACAATTCAGTCGGGACCCTCCTGAAACTACCGCCAGGAGCCAGTCACGGGTGGGGGGTTAACCTCACCACAACTCAGTCCGCATTCTACCCGCGCGAAATAGGGTGAATCGCCGAATGTCGATATACCTAAATACCCGCGCGGGTAACCTACCGAGGGGTTGCATCACGCCGCAGGTCGGCTTAGGACACGAACCGCTTAAGCGGTTCATTCCGTGCTACAAGGATAACCGAGCGGTGTTAATCGCCGACCTCGACGGTTTAGATTATTTATCTGGTGTTTAAAACCTACTACTCATTCCACGATGCAAGATAGCATTTTCAATGGGGAAAGAAGACGCAACGAACGAGATACATTTCACATTACACACAAAACACAAGTAAGGCAGTCATGCAATTTACAAGCAACAAATAAGAAAGTACTCCGACCGACTACGATTATTACTTACAAGCACAGTCACTTATACAGTTTCTACTTGGCAGGACACGGCGCCACAGCATGCATACGACAACAAAAGAAATGACCCCCTCATAAGCAAGGGGGTAGACGGGGTTCGTAAACCTTTATGGTCGTGGGCCGTGGATGACCGAAAAGGCCCGCAAGACCGAAGGGTCTTACCCGCGCCCTCGTGGTGCGACGGTGGGCAGGTCGCGACGTCGACTCCCCACGGCCTTGCGTATCCGCGCCTGACCTCGGGCCCCTGGCGTGGTCAGCGAGCTCTCTCCGGCGTTGCTGCTGGTGCTTTCACGACCCACGACCGAACAAGAAAAGACTGAAGGGTAGAAGGGGCTTCAGGACCAGAGAGAGAATGACGTCGACGACCCTGACAGAGAGCTCATGGACCAGAGAGAGAATGACGTCGACGACCCAGACAGAGAGCTCATGGACCAGATAGAGAACGACGTGGACGACCCAGGCAGAGAGAGTGAGCCTCGCGCGCGGTCCGCCTTATATAGCGCCGGGCTCCACCCTTCGCTCCTCCCCGTTTTCGGCTCCACCTTCCTTCGAGAAGGTTCCTGAAAAGGGGCGTTCCCTCACCCCGACCGCCTTACGCTGTGCATCCACCAATCGGCGGCGAGCTGCCCTCCCCCTGCCTCCGCCACAATCCTCAGAGAAACAGGCGGGAAAAATCCGTGCACCCATCGGAACTCTTTTGGTTCCCTTTTTTGTTCGACTGTTTTCAACGCGGCTTGTTGCTTGCGTGGAGGTTTGTTCAAAATAACAAAAGAAAAAGAAAAACGGCTATCTCAAAGAGTCGCAGTCCGGTGAACACAAAGAAATCCCTTTAAACAACGGTGCGGAACTATCTGCACATAAACTTAGCGTCATAACTGATCTAAGGATCCTTTATGGTGTATTGCGAATTTCCACAGCCGTAACAATATATATATATATATATATATATATATATATATATATATATATATATATATATATATATATATTTATGTGTGTATGTATATATATTTTACATATATATATATATATATATATATATATATATATATATATATATATATATATACAGTATAAATAAATTATGTATGTATACAGTACATATGTATGTATATATATATATATATATATATATATATATATATATATATATATATATATATATATATATATATATATATATATATATAATGTATGAATATGTGTATACTGTGCATATATATATACATATATATATATATATACTGAACAAAAATATAAACGCACCAACCTAAATATCTAAGTCAAGATTGCCATTATGGGAAAATGGTCAAACCGATGATATGTTTGAGCAATGGTTCCTTTGTTTTGCTCAAGACAGATGTTCCCATTGAAATTGACCACTCTGAGTGTGTGGACTCACGTTGAGTAATCCTTCCCATGAGCACCATGGGGCTTGACAGAGTGATGGTCAGTGAGCGTGACCAGGACACAAACACTCCCTATAGCTTGCCCTATAAAAGGCCTCCCCAAAATGTGGACTGGTGCCAAATGTCAACATGCCACAGATGTCACAAATCTTGAGGGAGCGTGCCATTGGCATGCTGAATGCTGGGACGTCAGTACGGGCCGTTGCAGCACACTTCAATGTCCACCACTCCACCATTAGCCGCCTGAGAACGCTCCTCAGAGAGACTGGAAGCACCGTGAACCGCCCACATGCCCGGCGACCACGTGTGACCACCGCCGGTCAGGATCGTCACATGAGGCTGCAACATCTCCGGGATCGACTCCGACCGGCCACGAGGACTGCCGATGAGACTGTCGGGCTGCATAACAGGCGCATTTCAGCCCAGACGGTGCGTAACCGCTTGAGGGAGGCCAAGCTTGAGGGAGGCCAACACCCGCTACTGACTGTATGAACTCTGACAGTGACACGTCGGTTGTGTCGGCTGTTGTAGCGCAAAGACTGTCGCCAGAATTCTCAAGGAACTCTTTGAAATTTAATGCTCAATTGTCATGGATTCTATAACCAAATTGTTGTGAAGATTTAGTATTAATGAGTTCGAGGTAAAATAGTAACAATCGCTTGGTGCGTTTATATATATATATATATATATATATATATATATATATATATATATATATATATATATATATATATATATATATATATATATATATATATATATATATATATATATATTTATATATATATATATATATATATATGAGTGTTTACGTCTATTTTTCTGTTTATATTGTTGTGGATCTCCGCCACTCCGGCGTGCGGGCGACCGCTTTTAGCTAATTGCAGCCGCGCGCCCACCGACCGTGGCAATCCAGTCGCAGCTTTCGGATCAACGCCGAAATCCAGCTACGGGTGTGGTTTTAACCACACCACAACCTTGTCAATGCTCTGCCCGCGCTACAGGGTCGATCGCCGAATTGTCGATTTACCTAATTATTCGCGCGTACAGACTACCGAGAGGTTGTACCTCAACGGGACCTGCTCGGAAACGAGCCGCTTAAGCAGCTCGCTCCATTTGCGATTGCCGAGCGGTTTATTATCGCCAAGCCCCGTTGGACCCGATAAGCTTATCGGTGTTAAAAAACCAGCTATTTATTCCGAACGCAATTATGGCAGTTCAATGGAGGAAGGGACGCAACGAGCAGATGAATATTCAAACAATGCGGATATTTATTTGTACATGCACATATGCAAGCAAGGCAATGAATGGGGGTAAGGGATGAGACACGAGCAAAAAGACCTACAGCCGATGTCTATTATCATTTACATGCACTTAACAACAATTCTACTTATCGGACAAGGCGCCACACGCCACTTCCATGCAAAACCCCAGAAAATAAAAGGTCCGGGCTCGTAAGCCTTTAATATTTGCTCGGAGCCAGGATGACCGAAGGGACTCCGGGAGACCGAGTAGGCTACCTTGTCGCCCTGGAGACGACTCGATGGGTCTTTCGGTTGGCGACCCTCCATATGTCTTGTCGTCAACACGGCAGCTGGTGTAACAGCGGCTCGGTTGGTTCAGGCCTTGCCGTGCGGCCTGGTCGATCGGGCCTGGCCGACGACGCCTCAGAGGAGCGATCGGGCCTTGCTCTTTTGGAGTTGATGCTCTTTTAAGAGCCCGCTCACTCCTCAGCGTCGCTCGGACATTCCCGGGGCCCGATCACTTCGGACCGTTATGTCGCTGGCTGGCAACTTCTCTCCGGCTGGCGACCTCTCTCCGGCTGGCGACTTCATTGCCACCTCCACCGGCCAACACCTCTGCACTGCATTCCAGGCTTGACTGGACTCCAGGCTCCAAACTCCACCGGACTCCAACGACCGAGCTCCACTCAACAACCGAGCTCTTCTCCGAACTGCAGACTCAACTCCGAACTCCAGAGCTCCGTACTCAACTCCCGCTCCGTACTCAACTGGTTTCTCGGCGTTTCAGCCCGGCCTTTTATTGGGTTCCGGGGTGGTGTTTGGTCTTTTACCTTCGACACTTCACCCCGGCTGGCTCCGCCCCTTTTGTCATTCTGATCCGATCTTGCCGTCAAACGCGGACGTGGTAGGAATCACCGGCTTTCGCTCCAACGAGGAAGCCGTCGTGTTTGTCGGCGGAGATGCCGCTCGTGCGTGGACGCCGTTGCCGGCGAAAAGATGGTGGTGCCATGGAGATGATGGTGAGGAGATGTTGTTCGTTTGTTGAAATGGTTGTTGTTGGTGAAAAGATGGCGTTGTTTGTGGAGATGATTGTGAGGAGATGTTGTTCAAAATAAAGACAGAAAAGAATAATACTGCCTCAAGATTCACAGCCCGGCGAATAAATCCCTTTAGACATTGGTGGGGAAATCTAACCTGGACACGCACTTATCGACACAACTGATCTCTGGGGAACCTGAATGGTGTTCTGTGAATTTCCACAACCGTAACACTATACAGTATGCTTCAAAAACTAAAAAAAAATACTGAACGAAATTTGGTTGAAATTTGTATTCAACCAAATTTTGCTTTATTAATGATGACAATAATAATGAAAATGATAATGATAATAATAATAATAATGATAATTTATTCCTGAACACCGTCTTTTTCATCTGAGAAGGTGGGGAAGTTTCTTGTAATGCAAAATTCTGATGCTGTAACAGGCTCAAACAGCACCAAAAGCTCCATTCTGAAAAGATGTTCTGCCACTGTTATATTGTTGGGGGCCGGGGTACGGCGGCGATAGACGACCACTCCATCGGCGGCGATGGAGCAGTGGAGTCGTCTCCCACCGAATGCCTGGAATTTAGGTCGTGACTCTCGTCTAAGTCCGAAGGTCATGGGTCCCTTCGCGGATCGTGGTCGCCAATACTTCGACGGCGTGGGGTAGGGTCAATTGCCTCATTTCAATATACCTAAGTACCCATGTCTTCCAATTACAGGGGAAAACCACACCCCGGCCGACTCTGTCCGGGCCGAGTCGTAGGTACCGACTGGGATCCGGCGTAACCGAGCGGAGTTACCAGAGCCGTACTGGTCCCAATGAACAATCCACGGCACGAACGGCCCTACCAATTCGCAACATGCACCATGCTAGGCCAATGGAGGAAAGTAGAGAAAACTAGCTGGTACATTTAACAGGGGTTTATTTTACAATAATAATCGGGGAGGGGAGACACAGAGCAGAGTTATCACGAATGAAATAAATGTAATTTACAAGCAAAGGAAAGCACTTACACAATTCTACTTAACACACCAGGCCCGCGGACACACACACACACACACACACACACACACACACACACACACACACACACACACACACACACCAAAAAGAACTGGTCCCGTGGGTCTATTTAGGTCAAGCCTGGCCAGGGTACCTGTCCGCTTCGTGCGGCCATACTGACTCCGAAACCATCACGGTGGGACCCGAATCCACGACCCGAAGTCCACGGCCCACGAACGAGGCCGCTCAACCACGATCACCACTGTCTCAGACTGCTCCAGCCATGACCACAACTGTCTGCAGAATGCTCGTCGACAACCACAGACCGCGCCGCAATCGCCACGATCACCGTCTGCCGAACGCTGGTCCAGACAACCACACTCCTCCTCTTGAGAAGGGAAGGGCTTCTTCTCCCCGCCACTCACCTCCTGATTGGACGGTGGGTTGTCAGGCGACTCGTGGCGGCCTCCCGACTGGCTGAGGCACGCATGTGGTGCTCACCCTCCGCTCATTGGCTGGAGGAAACGCTCTCTGCTCCCTCCTTGGAGCGGAGCTTCGACCCGAGGCAACGAAGGCTCCTCCCACATCCTCAGCCAAAAACACGTGCGTAATGGTGACCGGGTCGAGTCCAGGACGGCGCACTGTTGTTGGCGCTGTTGTAGTTGTAGCTAAGGATGTAATAAACCTGATTATACAATAATTCATAGCGCACACATGTAATTCCCATTAGACAAAGGGGGGATTCTAACTGTAAACACATACTTATCGAAATAACAGCTCCAGGGACCGCTGTCTGTCTGTGTGCAATGGCTTCCAGATTCGTAACAATATATCCTCTTTCTGCTCTGTTCAGCCTATATTTACCCAAAGACATCTTCCATTTACTTTGACATCAACCAACATCACTGCATTATACAAAAAGGGTGTGGCTAACTTCAGGCTCAGGACCTGACTTCCAATTACAAGCAAAGTCATGAAATCCATCATGGACTCATTGGACCAAGTAGACTCAGTAGCATTGTGGCTAGAATATCTGTTCTGAGTTTGGAAGGCCCATGGTTCAATTCATACCCTGGCTGAGTCATTCTAAAGACTTTAAAATTGTATGTGCTACTTCCTCATTTGATGCTCAGCATTGAGAGCATAGAGCACAAACAAATCCTGTTGGGTTTGGGATGGAGATGGAGATCCATCCCTTGAGGATAGAGATTTTTTTTTACCTAAAAGTGTCCACCCTGTTCCAGGAAGTAACTTCCCCCAAGATCAACCGCAGTGTTCGTTTATGTCAAGGCCTCTGTTGTCGGCTGTCTCTGTCTGCATATGAACACATAATTTGAATGTGTGCCAGCTCTTCACTGAGCCTAATATAAATTGTTTAAAAAACAGCAAGAGTAATAATTTAAAAAGTCAATTGACATTAAAACCTTCCTTTTCTCCAATGGCTTCATCTCAGACCATTCGTTTGGTTTCCATCTGGTCACTCAAACATGGACATGTTGCTGCTCTCCCAACAACGGAATGAGGTCCTCAATTTCAGAAGAGAACAGGGTCATCTCTCTGGGCATTTTGCGAGCATTTGGCACAGGCTGGTGCCCCACCTTTCTCTCAAAACTTTCAGCCCAAGGCATCCAAGGCCACCTCCTCTTACGGCTTCCTGACTTCCTCGACTCTGAGTCAACAGATGGCTTTCAGTGGGATCCTAAAATCTCCTCTACATGTTGAGACAAGAATGCCTCAATGCAGTGTCTTGGGCCCAGTCCTGTTCCTCATCTTCATCAACCTGCTATCTGATTCTCTGTGAAAGCCTCATTATTTTGTTGATGATGCCATCCTCTGCCATAATGTCCCTCATCCTTCAGATCGGCAGACAGCAGCCTCTTTCCTCTCTGTAGACCTTTATATAAACTGTAGCTGGTCCAACATTTGGAATATTTCTTTCAACCCACATCTCAAACTCTCACTCTTTCTCTTTCAAAGGATCATCGGTTGAATCCTCAAATCTACAAGCCTCTCAAAGAAGTTCAGTCCACCAACTAACTATGATCTATCTTGGGAAACCACATAAAAGTTGATATTCAAAATCGGCCACTGACTCTGCACGCTCCATCAAACCAAGTCTCTCCTCGGCATATCCAAACTTCTAACAACCTGCAAGGTTTTCATTCACAGCTGGATGGAGAACTGCTCTCCCATTTGGATTGACACCTCTGCCTCAAACCTTTCACATATTTATGCCGTGGAGTTCAATGCCCTGAAAGTCATTGGAATATCCTGCAATGAAGCTGAATCGATGGGCCTGTTACTCCTCCATTGCAGATAGGTTTGTGGCCACTCTACTCTCTACAACTGTCTTTCTGGCCTTGCACCCACTGGCATTTCTTCCCCTCTCCCTCCCCCTTTCACCCACAGGTTTGTACAGACCACATATATTTGGTCAGTAACCCATTTCTGGTTAAACTACCTAACTCCAGGATCACTGCTCACCTCCACTCATTTGGTCTTTTTCTCCCACCTATAGAGTCAACTTCCACATCCTCTTCAATCTCATTCTTCCCTTCAGGTCTTTCAGACAGCTGTTCACCACCATCTCACATCATCCCCAAATCGAAAACCATGATCTTTTTTTCTCTCGTTAATCCTCCCCCCTCTAAATCCCTCCAAATTTTCCAGTTTTTCCTCAAAGGAGTTTCCTTCTCCATGCCTGTGTGTTTTGTGTCCTGTTTACTGGGCCAAAGATACTATCCTTATCCATTCATTGTGATAGCTCTTTCACAAGCCTCGACTATGTATGCAAAAAAAAAGTTTGTTCCTATTTTGTACCACTGTAAAAGCAACTTCCTCAATCTGTTCAATATCATTCTTCCCTCTATCTAAGTATTTAACATGCCTGTTAACATGTTAAATAAACACATCCTCCTCCTGTTCAAGCCATTCCCTCCTCCATCATATGCAGCACAAGGCGGCATGCAGCATCATTGGCTGAGGGCACAGCTATGCCACTGATACAATGCCCTATTACCAGTACACGAGCAATCATTTCATCAACCTCAGAACAATTAACAGACTGAGTCAACCCTACCTGGACACTGGTGTAAATTCAGCAGATGATAAGAGCTCAAACTCAGGACCCTAAGATCCCAAGCCAGCTACCCTAACCAGTAAGCCAACACCAGGTTTATAGGTCATCCCCGATCCATACTCATGATCCTTTCTCCCCTTGTTAACCCTCTCAAAACGCACTCCTGAATGCAGTGTTTTCTCCGAATCTCCCTCCACACATCTTTCTGTTTCTTTGTTTCATTGCTCCTTCATCCCTGGTTTTACCTTCATGTTCTCTTGGGCCCCATACTTGTTCTGCTTGAGCTTGTACCCAACATTCTTCACTTCGTCCATTCCTCCTCCAATTGTCACCATATTATATGTCCCTATAAATTAGCCTGCTGTTCATCTTTCCCCACTTTCCATTGTGTTCTCGCTATTCTGTCTTGTTGTCGGTCTTGCATGTGCCTTAACTCTCTACGTCTATACTGTATACAATAACATCGGGGCAATACCCCTGGGTGCTCACTTGGTAGCGGCTGGATAAGACAGCCATGGAACCACTGGTAGAAATGGATGACCCACAAAATATGTAATGGAAAAGAAAGTAAATAGCCATGGATTTTTTTTATGCCATGAGCAAACTTTGGTACATCGTGGTTGATAAAGGTTGTGATCATTTTCATCAAAATTGTGTGTGTGGTTTCAGAGAAGAAAGGAAATGCATATTTGGGTGTGCACCCCCCACCCTCCTTACAACCCCGTAGACCCCGATTTTTCTAATGTCATGAACAAACTTTGGTACACCATGGGTGATGAAGGTTGGAGTCAAGTTTCAGAGAAGTTGCAAGTATTTGCAGACGGATGGACGGACGGACGGATGGACGACGCGCCATCCCATAAGCTCCCCGGAACAACGTTCAAGGTGAGCTAAAAACAAAATCATCGAAGAATCGAGAACACGGATTTAAACACTTATTGTTGTGAGAATCTTGGGTGTGTTGCATTACCAATCAGCTTGGAGAGCATTCACCAAGCGGCTTAAGCACTCAAGCAAGCACTCAAATGAAACGGTTGATAAGGAACGACTGGCTTGGCAAGCGATCGCAAACTGATTACCTCCGTCACCAATGGTGGTTTTCACTTCTGTCTGTCTGTCTGTCTGTTTGTGAACACGATATCTCAAAAAGTTGTGAAATTAAATCTGCCGGTCCAAAGCGAAGAAGGAGTGCGGCGGTGACAGTGATCACGTAAACAAGCAGGAGGAGAATGAGGAGGAGGAGGAGGAGAAGGAGGAGGAGGAGGAGGAGGAGGAGGAGGAGGAGAAGGAGAGGGGGAGGAGGAGGAGGAGGAGGAGGAGTCATGGATCGTGACGCATTTTCCCAGCTGAGAGTATTCGCTGTGACGCGCTTTTTCCGAGAAACGACAGAAACAAACAATAGAGGAACGTTTCGTTGAGAGCTGGCCCACTCGTGAGTTAAGGACATGGCCCAGAAGGATTGGTTCGTTCAGGCTTTCCGTGATCTGTGCGACAAAGGTGGTTTACTGGACTTGCAGCAACTGTGCCAGTCGGGGAGCGCCTCCAGTACCGGCAGCGCAATCCATGACCAGCAAGGCATTGTGAACGTCCTTAAATCCCACCCAGAGCACTTTGTGTTGGCAAATCCGAGGGACAAGGCGTCGTGTCAGGTGTTCGCCAAGACGGGACTGCGCGTGTGCCTTCCGTACAGTTCTGGGAAATGCCTGGACGCCAATTGTCCCAAGTTGCATATCTGCCGGCTCTTCATTGCCGGTGCCTGCAAGTTCGGGTAAGGAAGCGGTTGAGTGGACTCGTGGTGGTTACTTCTCCAAGTAGTGAGTGTACCGTTTATTTCGGGCATGATCACGTGCGTAGATTGATTGATTCAATCAACCGAACGTTGTTTTAGGTGTGCGTAATGATTATGTGTACGTAATTGGTGGACAACACCATCGGGAATGAAAGTTGGTTTCGTTTGTTGTGAAATCAGAAGTTGCCAGGCACAATACTCTTGTTTCGATTGCCGATAGTTAAGTTTGCTCTTAACGCACGTTTTGTACACTGGAGTGGTGATGCAGCCAGTGCTGGATTAACCATTAGGCAGACAAAGCATGTGCCTTAGGGCCAGCCAAAAATTTGGCCCAAAAATTATTTTCACATTAAATATTTGTCTTTTTTTGTGTTAAATATTTTGTTCTTGAATCGGTTCATCTTTTGTCTGGGGTCCATTTCAATGAGCCCGAGATCTCATTTAAATTTTTCAGGCCATTCTCTAAAATTTCAAAATGTGCCTTCGGGCCAGCCGAGGCTTAATCCGGCACTGGATGCAGCGACGGGCATTCTCAAGTTCTTTGTACATTCCAATAGTTTTGTGATTATGTTTCAAATTACAGGAAGTATAGTGATTATTGATTATTGGCTCTTTGTTTTTTTTTATACCAACACAGCTCAATGGGTCCTTTGTCGTAATGTTTTGAAACTTATCAACATAGTCCTGGTAGATCTGTGTAAGCAACATGTTGATTCAAACAAAGACATCGGCATGGTTTCACATAATTATTCCCGAGCTTTCGAAGAAAAGCGGGAATATTGTGATTCCGTCCGTCTTACCCTGTAACTCCTCCTACACCGTTTGAAATAGGAACTTGAAACTTTGTGACATAGTAGATATATGTATGGGTAAGTTCACAACACTGTCGGATTTTTGATATGACCCCTCGGGGTCAGGACAGAGGGGGTGGGGGTAATGGGGGCTGATTTTTTTTAAGTGTCTACCATTGTACATGGTAAATTCTTTTATAAAGAACTTACTTATGTGGCCCCCATGAGTGACAAACAGTCACAGTTTTACTGTATTTATCTAATTGATTATGAACAATTATAATTAATATTATACACAGTTCATTCCTATGATTAAATTGATGCACAGTTCTATATTGCTGGACAGCACATCAAATAGAAAAGAATAGTCAATCCATTTTGCAAGATAAAATTTCACCTAGCGTTAATGGGACAAAGCAGTGCGCGCGGGAATATGCGATGGTGTGCCATCGACAACGTAGTTCTAGTTGGGGATGTTATGCAGGGGAAGATGAGAGAAAGATGTAGTGTGACAATTTTACAGCAGCTTACAAAGGAGACACAGAGCAGACTTGTCACAAGAATAAAACAGGCAAGATTTACAGTGATCAAATAAAACACTTATGCAATTCTACTTAAAGACGGCGCCACACACTCAGACGAAAATAAACTCAGATGTATTGCAAAGGACCTTTTGCAGCCAGAGAGGGAGGTGAGCTGAGATCACAGTTCTTTCGGGTACCTGAACGTTGGAGGGAAGGGATGCTCCGTGGTGCGGCACCAGTCAATAGTCGTGCGGCTCGGTCCACGGCCGCCGGCATGGAGACCGTGTCTGCGAAAGAGCCCGGGTCGAGTAGAGCGGAGTCCGAGGCAGGGATCAGGGCTGCAGACAGGACCCTACGAGAGACACAGTCAAGGTCGGTTCGAGGTTCTTTTTTTTTTTTTTTTTTTTTTTTTTTGTATACCTTGTCGAGGCTCGTATGAGACCTAACACACAACTCACAGCAAGGGTGCATGAGACAAGAGGGGCGGGAGTGGAAGGGACAAAACAGTGGGGAACAGACACATTAGGCGAACTGTGGAAGGGAGAGGGATGGGGATGAGACGGGGAACATGGCGAAGAGAAGATGGACATTTCAGGGACTTTCAGGAAGGAAAGCAGGGGAATTGAAGGAAGTGGGCTTGGGTGGATTATCGGGGGTAGAAAAGATCGAGGATTTGGATGGGGGAAGATAAGAGGTGGTGGTGAACAGCTGTTTTGAAAGCCTGGAGGGAAGAATGGGAAAGAATAGAGTGAGGAAGTTTATTCCAAAGGCGGGAAAAAAGAGGAATGAAAGAGTGAAGATGAGCAGCGATTCGTGATTTTGGTAGTTTTACCAGAAGGGGGTTGTTGGCGGACCTTGAGCGCCCTGTGGAGATGTGGTGGGGACAAATCGCAGAGAGAGCAGGGGGGGCAAGGCTGGAGAGGAGTCGGTAGAAGACAGAAAGACCACCGACCAACCTGCGGTGATTGAGTGAGAGGCCCAAAGACTCAGCTTCATTGCAGGAGATGCCGATGATCTTAAATGCCCTGGTTGCAACAGCGTGAAGCCGAGAAAGGTGGGAGGCAGGAGCACCAGCCCAGAGGGGAGAGCAGTACTCCATCAGGCTATGGACAAAAGCTTTGTAAGTGGTCAGGAGCTCAAGAGGGCCGAGGAAGGACTGCACGACGGAGGATTCCCAGTCGGCGACTGGCTTTTGAGGCGAGGTTGGAAAATGTGACTTTCCCAGGAAAGGTGAGACCCAGAATCTTGAAAGAAAAGACGTCTTCCAGAGGATTGTTGAGAAAGTGGATGGGTGGGGGGGTTCTAAACGGTCCTTTCGAAGAGACATAGTGAGAGTGTGAGATTTGTCTGGATTGAAAGACATGTTCCACGTTTTGGACCAGTTTGTGATTTTATCCAGATCTGCAGTGAGCGAAGAAGCTGCTGCTTGCCGATCTGAGGGATGACAGATGGTACGGCAGAGGGTGGAGTCGTCGGCAAAGAGAAATATAGGATTTTCCAGAGAGTCCGAGAGATCATTGATGAAAACCAGAAAAAGAACAGGGCCCAGAACGCTACCTTGAGGAACTCCAGCCTGCGCAGGAATGGGGGATGAAAGAACTCCATTTCGGGCCACACGTTGACTGCGACAGGAGAGGAAGTCTGCGAGCCATGAGTGGAGATGGCCTTGAATACCATGGGAAGAGAGTTTGGTGAGTAGGGCAGGGTGCCAGACTGTGTCAAAAGCACGTGATATGTCCAGGGATACGGCTCGGATTTCCTGTCTGGCATTGAGGACCTCCATCCATTGATGGGAGAGCAGAAGCAGCATATCCAGGGTAGAGTGACCTGGTCTGAAACCAAATTGATGATTGGAAATCAAGCCATTGGAGAAGAGGAAGGATTTCATGTCTGAAGCGATGATGGATTCCATAACCTTGCTGATGATTGGGAGAAGACTGATTGGTCTGTAGTTACAGGGATCTGTTTTTGCACCTTTTTATGCAGGGCAGTGATGTTTGCTGATTTCCAAGCAGATGGCAGATGACCTTGGGCAAATGAGAGGGTGAATAGAACAGAGAGAGGGTGAGCAAGAGCAGAAGAGCAGGCTTTGAGGACACGTGGGCTGATGCCGTCTGGACCGGTTGCAGAATCTGACTTGTCAGGAGAAAAGGATACAGAGTCCAGGGACAGTTGGGTGCGACTGGGTAAAGTGGGTAGAGATAGTGATGGGTTTAGGACACAAGATTTAGCTGCAAACACCGAGTTTAGACATTCAGCTTTATCACGTGTGGAATCAGCAGTGCGGCCATTTGAGGTAAGGGAGGGGATGGAGGGGGAACATACACCAGAAACAGATTTGATTAAACGCCACCAGGATTTTGAGGAGGGAGAGAGGTTTGAGAGTTCAGACTTGAGATGAGAAAGATATTGTTTTCTGGCTCTCCTGAGGGTAGATACACACTTGTTCCGAGCTTTGTGGAAGGAACTGAGATTGCCCTCAGTTGGGTTTGCTTTCCATGAGGCAAAGGCAAGTTGTTTCATGACAACTGCCTTGCCACAAGCTTCAGTAAACCAAGGGTGAGAGGAAGGGTAGGACAACTGAACATGAGAGGGGATAAATCTGTGCATGAGGGAGAGCAAGTTTCTTTGAAAGAATTCCCAGGATGAGTTGATGTTTGAGAAAGTAGTGATAGGAGACCAGTCTGTAAGTTTGATGGCTGCTCGGAGACCCTGCCAGTCGGCTTGAGTGAAATGCCAGACTCGACGGCGGTGAGGTGGTTCTCTGATAACAGCCAGAGAGATGTCCACTTTGACAAGGACGTGGTCAGAAGAACCGATTGGAGCGAAGGAAGAGCAGCAGATATTGTCAGGGAAATTTGTCAAAATCAGATCCAGAAGAGATGGAGTACCATTGGTTGAGATCCGGGTCGGGAAGTTGACTGATTGAGTCAGTCCTAATGAGTCGCAGAAAGCTTTTGCTGAGGTGCCATGGCAGGTGAGAGAGGTACCCACACCTAGTCAACTGGCGTGACGACAATTGAAGTCACCACATAAGAGGAAGAGAGAGTTTGGATGAGAAGATAGAAGATGGTCCATGTTTTCGGAAAGTGAGGTGTAGATGGAGACATCACTGTTCGGTGGACAGTACACATATAAACATGAGGTGGGAGTGGAGGGGAAGCCAAAGCCAGAGGTATTCCTGGGGGTGTGGGGGAGTGAGAGCAGTGCATGGAGAGTGAGGCATAGAGTCTTTGATGAAGAGAGCAACACCTCCACCAGGACGAGGCTCAGGTCTGTCATACCGTAAGGGGGAGTAACCGGGGAGAGATACTTGGGAGTCAGATACGTCTTGGGAGAGGAAAGTTTCTGTTTGGCAGATAATGTCTGGTTTGTCATTGGCAACCTGTATGGAAAGATCTGAAAGGTTTGAGCGAAGGCCCCGGATATTTGAGGTCCACACTTTTAATGAAGAGGTAGGGGAGGAGGCTTTGGGTGCAGGAGGTGGAGGGGGAGGGGAGGGTAGGACAAGGGACGAGGGGGGGAGGTAAGGAGGGTTGTTGAAAGAGTGTGGGGTATTGCAGAATAGCGAGGGGAGGGGGCCGAATGAGGAGGAGAAAAGGCTCTGTGGTCCTGGGGGAGAGAGGGGACAAGAGACAAGGAAGAAGGCAGTTGAGGATTTGAGGAGGTGGAGTGAAGAGATGGAGGTGAGAGGGCAGTGGAGGGAGGCAGGTTGGTGGATGAGAGGGGGGGCAACTTAGAGAAGGAAGAGTGAGGGGGATGAAAGGTGGGAGAAAGGCGAGGGGGGAATTTTTGAGAGAGGTGAGAGGGAGGCTTGGAGGGAGAAGAGTGGGATGGTTGCTTTGAGAGTGAGGGGTGAGGGGGGTGAGTTGGCACTGAATTTGGAAAAAAAGAATGGTTGATGGAAAGCAAACATCCATGGCAAACTGTGGTTTTTAAAAGTTTGAGGTCAGAGATGTGATTTAACACAATTCTTGATGGATGCAATGAAGGCGAATTCTGAGAATGGAGAGAAGAAGCGCTGTAATAGTTGGATTTTTTAGGCAAGGAATGAAGGAGAGCTCGAAATGAGACCAGTCTGTTAAAATAGCAGAAGAGTCGTGCATTATGAAACAGTAAAGAGTACCACATGTGTGAGAGAGGAAAATGAAGCATTATAAGATCGTTTTTGTTGTTAATATTGTGACGTCCACGGGACTTGAACAGTCCCGCCAACGTAGAATGAGCCGAAACGATGGAGGCGGTTTATTTATTTATAACCCAAACATGGCGGTTCTAATCGCTCTACTGCAAACGGGACGAGGAAGGTGGCACGAGTCGCTTTTCACTGAGTTGATGATGTTTATTTGTTTTTATTATTAACCAGAAATAACAAGACTCGGCAAGAAGAGGGATCCGGGGCGATTCGACGGGATGGTGTGGGATCGGGCGTGGGGAAAACACAGACAATTCCAATGAATATACAGATCTCAAACCCTCTAAGGCGCCAAGTACACACACACACACACACACACACACACACACACACACACACACACACACACACACACACACACAAAACGTAGCTACTTCTGGTGGTCAGGCTGGACCATGGTGTGGACGCAACTGTCCCTGGATCAGCATCGGACGAGCTGGCCTTGCTCTCGTCAGGGAGGGCAGGAGAAACCGTGGTGCTGTCAACCTCCTGGTCCTGGCCCAAGTCCGCTCACAGCCGCCAGGGAACCAGTTCTGGCGCCAAATTTCGAGCAGGAGAGGGAGGCAGGTCCGCCCGCCGTTCGACCCCGTACTCCGAGTCAGCAGAACCCCAGAGCCAACCAAGGTGAGGCACGAGGCTCAGCAAGGCTCCAAGACACGATGAAGAACACGATCGAATCAGCACAACAACAAGTACGCTTCCCGCGCAACAGCCGACACACCAAAAAAACACGATCTTTTTGTCCTGATCTTCTTCTTCTTCTTCTTCTTCTTCTTCTTCTTCTTCTTCTTCTTCTTCTTCTTCTTCTTCTTCTTCTTCTTCTTCTTCTTCTTCTTCTTCTTCTTCTTCTTCTTCTTCTTCTTCTTCTTCTTCTTCTTCTTCTTCTTCTTCTTCTTCTTCTTCTTCTTCTTCTTCTTCCTTTACGACCCCGAACAGAACCTTTTTATCCTCCCGTCCTCGTCACTTCCAATCGAGCCATTTTATTGGCCCACCGCCGTCGCCTTCCGCCAATCGTGATCACGGGGCGGAGCCATCCGCAGCCCTGTCCTGTGACGTCACGGCCAGCCTCCAGGGACTACTAAAAGGGGTTTACACAGACACACTTACCCTATCCCGTGTCCCTATCTAATTACGTGACAATTATCATTTCCCCCTTGAAGAAATGAACATTTACTAGACAACTTATCACCACTGAATTGCTACTTATTACATCGAGATCCTGGTAAACTCGAACAGCATGGCATATCTAATTAAAAATCCTAATTACCCTTTGAATGCATACCCCCCCCCTCAAACGTAACAATATTAATGTTTGAGAGAGTTCAACAGATTAGGTCATGGAAGTGTAGAAAAAAAAATCAAGGAAAAAGACGAGGAGGAAGTTAAGAGGAGGAAGAAGAAGCAGAATCGGGAGAAGGTGAGCGTGTTGTTGTTGTTGTTGTTGGGTATATATATATATATTTTTTTTTTGAGATAAGAAAGAGATTAGTTGGGAGAATGGGGGATGTTTGGAAAGTGGGGAGGATGAAAATTGAAGGTAATGGGGAGGATAGAAATTGAAGGTAAATGGGGAGAAAAGACAAAAAAAATAAAAAAAAACGATCGAACACCGAGTGGAACCTGTAGGCCTCAAGCCTAGGCCAAGGCCTAGGCCTCAAACACCAGGTAAGAACGTCGACAAAAATACTCACAAAATGGCACGATTTTTGAAACAAAACCGAACTAGGAACACTCAGTAACATGTAGGTGAGAAAATTAAACAGTTAAAACGGGACAAATAACGACCGGAAACTTAACTTTGAGAACGTCAGCAGGGAGCCCCTCGAAACACTCAAAACGAACTACCCCCAAAGAGAGCAACCACTCCACGACCATCCTCCTTTCTTTCACTACCAGCCGACGAACTGTCTCACTCCAACGCTCTGCTCAAGACGACTCATTTTCCAGCTCACTCTCAAGACGACTCACTTTCCAGCTCACCCGACGACTCACTTTCCAGCTTACTCGCTCACCCTCTCAGCACTCTTCCCTGAGGATGGTGTCGTAATTTTAGAGATCTCCCTCAGCAGGGAGGGGCCTTGGTGAAGCCGATGTCACTGTTCGCCCTGATTGGACGGGGCTTCCATGGGGCCGCCCTTTCTGGGCGGAGTTTCAGCCATACCGGGAAGCCCGCTCACTGTTCGGACTCGCCAAAAAGGATCTACTGCAGAGATTCTGCTTCGGAAAGCAAGTCGCCGGTTAGGCGAGTCGGCGAACACGCACTTGTTCAGCCCATGCGAGAGTAGCAAGTGAGAGTCCGAGTAGACAGCGGGTGAACAGTGGTACGTTTGTTGGAGGGGATATAAAGATTTATTAACCTAACTAAAAAAACATCGCAACGCACCCTTTTAATTTTCCCACTAAACACAAGGAGGGGTTCTATCTACACATATACTTAACGGAATAACTGACTTCGGGACAACTGTATGTTTGTATGCATATGGTTCCTAGAACCCTAACAATACTTTTTGGCAAACCATCCGTACATCCTTTCAGATTTTTACCTCCACCACCGAAGGTGGACAGAGGTTATGGTTTCACCCTCTGTCTTTTTGTTTGGCTGTCTGTGAGCAGGATATCTCAGAAAGTTATCCATGGATTTGGACGAAACCTGGTGGACAGGTTGGGTGTATGACAAGTACGAATTGATTCGATTTTGGTGAAGATCCGGATCTGAATATGAGACTTTTTAAAGTGATTATTCACCATTGAGTGATTGGGCCAAAAGCGATACATAGGACGTCTCAAAAAAGTTATCAATGGATTCGGATGAAACCTGCTGGACAGGTTGGGTGTGTGACAAGTACGAATTGATTCGATTTTGGAAAAGATCCGAATCCGGATCTGGATTGGATAATTTTCTTAAAAGTGATTCTTCACAATTGAGAGAAGGTATATTACTGCAGAGCACAATATTAACAAAAACGATATACAGTACTATATTGCACAATATTTTAAAAAGCTGTGGATGGATTATGACAAAACTTGGTGGAAGAGTTGCAAAAGTGACAATAAGCCAATTAGATTCTGGTTCATGTTCCGATGCAGATCTGACCTCTCAGTGGAATACAAAATGTAAAGTGTTCAGCCTGGCAGAGGTATGTGCTCCACCGAGTGCCATTCTAATTACTTCCACCACCGAAGGTGGAGGTTACGTTTTCACCCCTTTCTGTCTTTTTTCTTTGCTTATTTGTGTGCAGGATATCTCAAAAGGTGTAGACGGAATCGGACGAAACTTAGTCGACAGGTTGGGTGTGTGACAAGGAGGAATTGATTCGATTTCGGAGAAGATCCAAATGCGGATACGAGATAAATTTTTTTTTTTTTGAAGTGATTCGATCTTCACCATTGAGAGAACAGCTCCATTGAAAAACGACAAATATATCATGATATTTTAAAAAGTTGTGGCCGAGTTATGACAAAACGATGTGGATGAGTTGATATATGAATTAAACAACAACAAGCCGATTCGATTTTGGTTCAGGTCCGGATCAGTGGGATACAAAAGGTAAACTTCTCACTGTTCATCCTGGAGGAGGTGTACACTGATCTACCTAGTTAGTGCCCTTCTAGTTGGTAATGGAACACACCTTTGGATTGTGATCTAAAGGCTGCATGACTTGCTCTCAGAATGGATTACAGTTCTACAATATTGCAGATTAATTGTGATAATCAGAGAACAAACAGGCAGGAAGGAAATAGAAAATGGAACACTTATGACGTCACTCAATCATTAGTCTGGCGTGCATCATTTTGTAATTGTGTATAAGAAGTCACTCATGAATACCCAATCGATCGCAGCAGACATAAAGTGCATTCGTTTAAATCTCCTATCACTGGTTAGTTCCTTGGGGCAATCGGAGACAGGGCCAGATTACGATTTTGTAGGCCGCTGGGCTACAGATACTGTGAGGCCCCCAGTGATAATTAACAAAAGCACGCAAATCGAATTTCGGATTCTAGTACTGCAGCATAGCAAACCAATTGTTTGACTTTTCATAAAAGCACCAAAATTGGTACATATGTTGACTAATGTATTCTGAACAATTCTGGATATGGAACCACTCGAGATTTTGCCTTGGTCAGCTTTGGCGGGCATTTTCCAAAATGGCCACCATTCTACTTTAACAACATGGGATATCTGTCATTGTTATTCTCTTTGTAGGTTTACAATAATTTCAAGGCAGGCCACTTCACAGTGCAAAAGACCAAGAGGGCATTCTCAGCAATTCCTCTTGACCAAGCGCATGAACAAAACAATGCCCGTGTCAAGGGTGACGGAGGTGCCATTGGCCTGACGGACAATCCCAGTGCTCTGAGGCGCTGGATGGTCGCCGGACCCGAGGTGGCCAGAGTGATCATGGAGTTTGAGGAGGCGAACATGCATCCAAATGCCAGTGAGGAGACACGTCACCATGAAGAAACACAGTGTGCACAGGAAGCATTTGCCAAAGATGTACAATCACTTGTGGCTGTCATTGAAGAGCTGGGGAATCCCTACGAGGAGGATAGTCCAGATTTGCTGGTCCTAGACACCAAGGAGATTGCCGATCCTGCAGTGATTGAAACAGTTCGCACTGCCAAGCAGATTGGACAAGAACAGTTTCAGGCATACTCAAAGGATTGCCTCATCGACAGAACCAAGACTATTGACGAACCTATAAAGAGGAAGAAACTCCCCCTCTTCGGAACAGACAGAAGACCAAAAGCACCCAAAGGAAAGGAAGCATCTGTGAAGAATGATATGGCCTTATTTGCAAGGCTCTAAATAGGCTGCCAGAACTGCGATGGGAACCTGGACGAGTTCTTCCGTCATGAAAATCAAGCATGCCCTCCCGCGTTATCTGATGCAGGTAAGCTACACCTGGGTAGCAAAAGCGACTTGCTGGTGTGCCTTGAAGGTGTTGCTGAAGCTCAGTCTGATGCACCTGACAAGTCTGACAAGGGAGAAACGAGGAAACGGGGTGCGACGGCGCGTGGTGAGCACCGCAGCCATACCAGAAAACTGGCAGAGTTTCCTACGTGTCGACGCAAACAAGGTGGAGCTCTTCACCTTCCTGTCTGATGTGCTGGTGCAGTCCTTCCATGATGAGGCAAAGGAGCTGGTAGTCACTGATGGTGAAGCAGTCATCTGCCTTCCAAGGCAGGAAGATGAAAGCTCTCTGGCTCCACGCAGTCAAGAAGAGACGGACACTCGCATCATGCTACATGTGGCCCATTCTGCAGAACATGACCACCATCGGATTCAAGTTCGAACCGTAGACACCGACGTCGTCATCTTGGCGGTGATGGTAGCCCAGGCACTACCGTGCGTGGATGAACTCTGGATTGCCTTTGGGACGGGCAAGAACTACCGCTACATCCCTGCCCATGAAATAGCTACCTCCCTCGGTCCACAGAAGGCACGTGCCCTCCCTGTCTTCCACGCCATGACCGGATGTGACACGGTATCAGCATTCGTGGGGCATGGGAAGAAATCTGCCTGGGCTACATGGAACTCGTTTCCAGAACTGACAGATTCTCTTGTGACCCTGACCACCACGCCAGTCAACATCCAGGATGACACGATGCACTGCATTGAAAGGTTTGTGATGCTCCTCTATGACCGCACCAGTCCATATACGGACGTCAACGAGGCCAGAAAGAAACTCTTCGCCAAGAGGAACTCCGTCCAGCGCATCCCACCTACCTAAGATGCTTTGGAACAGCATGTGAAGAGATCAGTCTTCCAGGGTGGCTATGTCTGGGGGCAGGTCTTGGTCCCTCAACCTGTGCTTCCATCACCAACAAGCTGGGGCTGGCGGCAAACAGAGGATGGGTCCTATGAACAGCTCTGGACCACACTCCCTGAGGATTCACAAAGCTGCTTTGTGTCGTGCAGCTGCAAAAAAGGCTGTAGTAACCGCTGCAAATACAAGAAGGCTAATCTGCAATGCACTGGACTGCGTGCTTGTGAAGGAGAATGCCAGTAGACAGACGCAGTAGACACAGACTGAGATATCAGCCGAGCTTAGAATGTGCAAATGCAAAGTCGCATTGCTTGTAAAAGTGTTGACTTCTTGATCCAGAGCCAGTACACTTGAGCTCAGAAACTCATATTGTAGTAGACTGATGTATGCATGTACCATGTGTCCTGGTAGAATGGTAGAAGACAGTAAACCGTAGTCGCTTCAAAGTGAAGTGTGCAGTAATTTGACTACATTTTCTGAGTTTGTCATTATCACGATTATATCAGTTCCCTTTTCAAAATAGAGTAAAGTATGTAATCTATAATGCAATTTTTGTTGATTCCAAACCCATGGAATGTGATGAATATCATTTGACTCTTGTTCTCCAGGAAATAATGGGTACTTTTCAGTGAAAAGTTTCAGGAGAGCAGCAATTTACAAATCAAATAATGGCTTTTTTTACCGAAAATACTGGCTCATAATATTTGAATACGTCTTTTCATGGTCAATTTACTGAATTTTACACTTTCCTTATATCTCCCACCAATACAATAAGAAAATAAGAGCATATAGCCAATTTCGCTCAAGTAAAATGGGGGCCATTTTGGAAAATGGTCGCCGACGCTGACCAAGGCACAATCTCGGGTGGCTCCATATCTAGAATTGTTCGGAGTACATTATTCTACATGTGTACCAATTTTGGTGCTTTATGCAAATTTGAACAATTGATCTGAAATATCAGACTACGCTGCAGGACTATTCTTGAAATCAGTTTATTCAACTTCTACAACATAATGTCAACATAAGGCTCGCAGAGATGGGTGCAACTGTAACACAACAAAAAGAGAAGAGATATTGTGATATTTTCAAAACTAAAATAAGTTTTTGCAATATTAAATTTATTTGACAAGACGAAACAAATTTAAAATTCAAACATTTGCTTTGCGTAATTTCTTGGTGACAAATTTCTCCAAAACATCAGTAAATTGTAAATTTTTGAGAACATCATTTTCAATTGTCATGACAGCTAGTCTGTTAAGTCGTTCTTGTGTCATTGTTGACTTGAGTACATTCTTTATATGTTTCAGCCTGGAGAAACTTCTCTCTCCAGTCGCATTAGTTATCATTAAACACAAGTAAATCCGTAGTGCTATTTCAACATTAGGGAATGAAGAAGTTAATCCATTTTTTTAGCACAAGGGTGTAGATATCAGACGCTTGCGATGTTTCATGCTTGTCCATGAATTCATCAAATTGTCCAACAAAGTTTTTAAAGTGAACATTTCCCAACAAAGCAATAACGAAAGAAGAAGAAGGAAAGTTTCGATGGAATGAGCGATTTCTTGTACAGGCCCAAAGCAAGTATGAGATCGTCTCATTGTAATCAGGATTGCCAGTGCCAACGAGTTGGAATAATGGGCAAAAAAAAAAATTCCAATATATTATACAGTATATTAATTGAGCCCTTTTTAAAGAGATTATTCAGCATACTTGTACTTTCATTCTGCATTTACAAATGAAGTGACTTTTCACAGTAAATTAATTTCACTTAATATCTGGAGGCCCTCAGCTGGCGGAGGCCCCTGGGCTGCAGCCCATAAAGCCCATACCTTAATCCGGCACTGATCGGAGATGTAGTTGAACAAACATTGGCACCATTGTTGAGAGAACCAGTTTGTTCACTCCTGATGTCATTGCACTGCATTTTGTTTTTTCTTCTCTATTCCTGTTATCGCTTCTCGGAAGTTTGTTAAACAATATTCACCTCCAACGGGTTCATGATCAGTGCTCCCGCTCGTATCTTTATGTTAAGTGTGAAATTAAATCTGCCCATCCAAAGCGAAGGAGTGCGGCGGTGACAGTGATCACGTGAACTAGCAGAAGCAGAAGCAGAAGCAGGAGGAGGGGGAGGAGGAGGAGTCTTGACTCGTGACTCGTGACGCACATTCCCAGCTGAGAGGATAAGCTGTGACGTGCTTTTTCCGAGAAACGACGGAAACAAACAATAGAGGAACGTTTCGTTGAGAGCTGGCCGACTCTTGAGTTAAGGACATGGCCCAGAAGGATTGGTTCGTTCAGGCTTTCCGTGATCTGTGCGACAAGGGTGGTTTGCTGGACTTGCAGCAACTGTGCCAGTCGGGGAGCACCTCCAGTACCGGTAGCGCAATCCATGACCAGCAAGGCATTGTGAACGTCCTTAAATCCCACCCAGAGCACTTTGTGTTGGCAAATCCGAGGGACAAGGCGTCGTGTCAGGTGTTCGCCAAGACAGGACTGCGCGTGTGCCTTCCGTACAGTTCTGGGAAATGCCTGGACGCCAATTGTTCCAAGTTGCACATCTGCCGGCTCTTCATTGCCGGTGCCTGCAAGTTCGGGTAAGGAAGCGGTTGAGTGGACTCGTTGTGGTTACTTCTCCAAGTAGGGAGTGTACTGTTTATTTCGGGCATGATCACGTGCATAGATTGATTGATTAAATCAACCGAACGTTGTTTTAGGTGTGCGTAACGATTATGTGTACGGAATTTGTGGACAACACCATTGGGAATGAAAGTTGGTTTCGTTTGTTGTGAAATCAGAAGTTGCCAGGCACAATACAGTTGTGTCAATTGCCGATAGTTAAGTTTGCCCTTAACGCACGTTTTGTACACTGGAGTGGTGATGCAGCCACGGGCATTCTCAAGTTCTTTGTACATTCCAATAGTTTTGTGATTATGTTTCAAATTACAGGAAGTATAGTGATTATTGATTATTGGCTCTTTTTATATACTAACAAAGCTCGATGGGTCGATTGTCGTAATGTTTCTAAACTCATCAACATAGTCCTGGCAGATCTGTGTGAGCAACATGTTGATTCAAACAAAGATATCGGCATGGTTTCACGTAATTATTTCTTGTGACCATCTCCACCTTGATTACATACTTTTTGGCAAACCATCCGTACATCCTTTCATATTTTTACCTCCACCACCGAAGGTGGACAGAGGTTATATTTTCACCCTCTTTGTCTTTTTGTTTGTCTGTCTGTGAGCAGGATATCTCAAAGTTATCCATAGAATCGGACGAAACCTGGTGGACAGGTTGGGTGTATGACAAGTATGAATTGATTCGATTTTGGTGAAGATCCGGATCTGATAATTTTTTAGTGATTCTTCACCAATGAGAGAGAGGGCTAAACCGATATATAGCAGGATATCTCAAAAAGTTGAAGACGGATTTGGACGAAACTTGGTGGACATGTTGGGTGCGTGGCAAGGACGAATAGATTCGATTTTGGTGAAGATCCAAATCTGGATCTGCATATGCGAATTATTTAATTTTTAAAGTGATTATTCACCATTGAGAGATGGGGCCAAAAACTATATATATATATATATATATATATATATATATATATATATATATATATATATATATATATATATATATATATATATATATATATATATATATATATATATATATATGTATATGTATATGTATATGTATATATATATATATATATATATATATATATACACAT
>NC_140966.1:32608255-32685755 GCF_056783735.1 Eptatretus burgeri | reverse complement strand
TCTCTCTCTCTCTCTCTCTCTCTCTCGCAACCTCAATGATCAAAAAAGAAAATGAGCAATCAGAGATTGCAGACCCTCGCCAGGACCTCTTTTGAGTGGTGTATTGTTTTGATAGGTTTTTGGGTAAATCCAATATGGCTGCCAAACCATGTGACCCATGACATCATGTGTGTGAACCTTTTGTTCCTCAAGGACAGGCGGTCAAACGTGTAAAGTTTCACCTCAATCTGTACAGCCACTTCAGAGAAGAAGACTTTTGAAGGATTTTTTTAACACAATATGGCTGCCAAATCATGTGACCAATGATGTCATCAAATTGTTTTTTCTGTTTCATCTTATCTCTCGGTGACACTCAAAAATTTTCATACTGATCGGATGTAGCGTTCTACACGTGCAATTATGATGTCATAACGAAGACAACTATGATGTCATAAAAAGTCAAACACATTCCACTTGAGTACTTGCTATGTGCCAAGTTTCAATTTCTTCCTTGATGTGGTTTCAGAGATACAGAGGTCCAAAGTTTTTCTGTTTTTCCAATATGGCTGCCATATCATGTGACCTCTGATGTCATAGTTATTAAAACATTCCACATGAATATTTGCACCAATGGTGAAAATTTCGTCTCAATCCGATAAGCGGTTGCGGAGAAAAACACGAAGGTTCTGTGCGGACAGAAAGACAGACAGACAAACGGACCCAAATGCAATACCCTCTCCTTAGGCGAGGGTAATAACCTACCAAATACAGCACTGGAGTATCAGGAGGAGCAAACAGACAAAGATGAAGTCATCAGGAGGAACCTGGTTAGGATTCTGGTTTTGGCTGCTACTCCTCTACCATCAAACCCATCCAGGCGCAGCCAAGTTCGTCTCACAAAAACTATTTGCAAGATTCACCACTCCGGAGACAACGAAGAAAGAAAGAAAGAAAGAAAGACATGAAGAACAGAAAGAAAGAAAAAGACATTGAGAACAGAAAAATACACACACCGATAGAAAACACCCACATTACATACCAACAGAAAGCACACAGCACACACACACCCACTCACACCAGAAATACCTTACCACTCCTTACCTTACCTCCACAGAATTTACACAGGCCCTCTATTTACAATGAAGATCCATTTCTGGTAAATACTAATGACCACACTTCAAAATTAATTAATTATTTTAATAATTACCCATTATTTCATACAAATTTCAATGCTACGGGAACCTGTTTACACGAAAACCAACCAAACTAACAAGACATTACAATGACATCTCAAAACATTATCACATTACCAAATCAAACTTTTTATCACAGTAACCCCTCTCTTTCATGATGAAATACATCTTAGCACGAACCACAAAATTATCCTAAACAGAACAAATTCCAGCAAATCTAATAAGCAGAAATTATAACACATTGCAGCCTATATTAACTGGTACATCACGAGATGGAAACGTATAAAAGACAACAGGAAAGCTAAAATAGTCAACTTTATGATACACATTAGAACTAAAACAATTATTTTCAACTCTGACAAACACATCCAGCTATGCCATCCAGATCATCATCATCATCATCATTACTCCTCGTATTTGCTATGAGGCTTTCTGGATAAATCCTATGAATCAGCTTATCTAAAAAAAACTTGTAATTAATCACACAAATGTCATCAACATAATGTCATGGAGAAGATAACATTTTAAACTAAGCTTAACTCCTTCAGCAATTTCTGCACAAATGAAAACTCACAATAAATGAGGAAAATATCCACTAACAGGAGGTTACAGTTCCCTCCCATTGGAATGTCTTTTATTTGTTGTGAAATATTTTCCCACTTAAAGATACAAAAGTGTTGCACAAAATAAAATTAACAGCCTCTCGAAAGTTTTGTTGGTGAAAACAATAAAACCAATATTTTCTTTTCTTCGAAAAGAATGACTTGTCACACCTGATCCATAAAAATGTTTCAGAGCTAACAACTTTATCAATAACACTAAAGAGTGCATCTTTAACCAGTGCTAAATCCACATTTGCACACAAGGTAGAAAAATCAAAAACGTCAACAGATTTAATATTGAGAAATGGGTGTGCAAAATTTTTTTCCATTGAGAAATTGAAAAAGTCAAAAACCTCAACAACAGATTTAAAGAAAATCCATGCAAAACAGCAAAGAGAAGGGATCAATAACATACAACAAACATCCCTCTGCTCTATGTCATGAGCCAGCCACCAAACCACGAACAGAAAAGTTAAAATACAGGCTGCTTCAACTGTCTGAAATTTACATTCAATTGATTCCTTCCACGCACAACTTCGGCTGTTTATGTGGGTAATCTGTCTGCAAACTGTCTTGCTGAGGTACTTAATTATTTTATTTTATTTCATGAATGTCCATTTGTCTTCAGGCGTTACTTGTTGCAACATAATTTCTAACAAGATATTCTCGTTAATACAAGTAGGATTATGACATCATATAGTAAATCTTATGTTCCTTATCAAGCCCACAATCACTTCTAATTCAGATGTTGACCAAAATCAAATTCCCATACACGAGCTGGTCTTAAAGGTCCCCTGACATGCAAAACTTTCTGGTTATTTAGATATTAACTTGACCTTCCTAGTGAAGAAATCACACATGTTTCTTTTTTAAAATCAAGAATGGGATAATTAGACCAATATTTCGATCATTTCTGGTGCCTTTCACAACTTGCGATTCCCCGCCCCTAAAAAAGTTGACCAGCGAATCGCAGCGTTGACGTCACATACAGAAACTCGCACGGAGTGGATTGACTCGAGATCTCTAGAGTCGAGACCAGCGTTTCTCAACCTTTTTTACCCTTTTACCAAACGACTCAAAAATACATTATCCTATTTATTACTGTTTCTCGCGGAACCCCTAGCGACCTCTTGCGGAACCCTAGGGTTCCGGGGAACCCCGGTTGAGAAACACTGGTCTAGACGAGTCCGATAAATCCGTCGTGCGTCTGACTAGCCCGATAAATCCGTCGTCCGTCCGACTGGGCTGATAAATCTGACGTGCTGTAGCTTTCTTTTATTATTCTCTTTTCTTCATTGTTTTCTATGTTTTCTACTCTCTCTCTCTCTCTCTCTCTCTCTCTCTCTCTCTCTCTCTCTCTCTCTCTCTCTCTCTCTCTCTCTTGAGTGCAGCCCGTGCTGCTGATTGCATCGTTGGTTCGGACGCGGCTGTGCCGCTGATGCAGTGTCCCCCTTACCAGTACACTGGTGCTCATTTTGCCGACCTCGGAAGGATGACAGGCTGAGTCAACCTCCTGGTGTATTTTAATTCAGCGGCCAACGAGGCTTGAACTCAGGACCTTTTGGATCCCAAGCCGCCACCCTCACCACAAAGCCAACACCAGGCTTATTGGTTTCTACTGGCGCTACATGATGACAGTAGGAATAAAATAAATAAAAATGCAACAGAACGTCAGATATATCGGACTATTCTAGACAATTGTGTCGCAAGGTGTGTTCCGCACACAAGTTTTCATCGTATCCGAACAGCGAGATTGCTTCGTTTTATGCGCGGAGAGATATGGCAGATGACATGCGCTGGCCTTGTTTGTGATTAATTCGCCACGGAGAAACATGTCCGCGAAGCTGCGCTGTTCACGTCACCTCACTAAAATATTTCTGATATCGAGCAGGATGCAAGTCGAATTTACATTATTGAATTACGAATAGGATTTAGTCTAACCAGTTGTTATTGCCAAGTCTTCCTTCGATGTCCTCCCGATCATCATGAACGCCAGGAATTTCATCGCCATTTTCCTCTGCTTGTCCTGCTTCGGGCTCGAACTGTTAAGGCCGTATTTCATTTCCAGCTGCCTGAACTTCACCTCCCGTGACTACGTTATTCGACAATTCTCCATCTGATTCAGACCAAAATCCTTCATTTCTCTCACACTCACTGTCGCTACCAGACAAATCAAAGTCCATGTCATCCATTATTCAAAACCAAATGTTCGATTTTTTTTAAAGCAGAAATGAACGAAGCGATTGAGTCGACCAATCAAATGTGGAAACACACAGAAAGCCAATAGAATCACGTAGACCACCAACCCGAGTAATTTACGTGCAGCCTTTGTAATCCTGTAGTTGACGTCATGTGGTTTACACCCCTTTCAGGAGAATTTTTAGGGGCGTTCCCAAAGAGGTTTGTTTTTTTAATATTACATTTTACAGAATGAGTTTTGTGAAAAAACATTCAGATCTGAAATCGCGATGAAAAACTCCTATAGGACATATATAAATGAAATTTCAGTACTTTTGCGTGTCAGGGGACCTTTAAAACACTTCTCAATGGCATCTGCCTTGCACTCCAAAGAGACCGCACCATAATGCCAGGGCTCAGTCTTTCAATACAAGCCATAAACCCATTATTTTGTTTACACGCCAAAGCTACAACGATATGTGAGGAATCTGACGTGACCGTACTTCCTCTGAGAAAGAGACGTACACATCTCTTCACTCAGAGTCTTCACAGTGTACGGTGATGACCTATCCTCATCACCGCTCTCCACACTGATTAATTCCAATAAGTTTCACAGTTCACAATACACAAATTGAAACACTGCTATATCATACATAAACTATACCAACACTTGCTTACTTTATGTAATAACTCAAATAATTCAACACTTAGTATGACATGCAGGTCAACGCAATTCATTGCACATACAATATCCAATAAAAGTCAACACAAATTCTGTACAAGTACATCCTTCCTCAATTCTGTACAAGTACATCCTACCTTTTAACAAACAGGACACTGTCCCAAACACAGCAAATGGTTCAGACTCCTTAGTATATTCGGGAACAAGTTTACCAACTGATGGAGAGACAAGGCGTACAGGGAAGGGAGGGAGTGCAAATACAAGTGCTCCCCCTCGGGGAAGAAATCCTCTCCCTTTATGGTAAGCTCTCGTCTCTGCCCTTCCACCAGCTGCACGCCACTGATCTCTGCTTTACTGAGGCAAATTGTATCCTGTCACGGTCGCCAAATTGTGGAAGAAATTCAGTTTTTCACTTGTGGAGTCTGAAACCATTTATTAACAGCACACATCAAATCATACAGTACCAAAATGGCCAGGTTGCAACATGAGGACATGGTCCTGATGTTAAATTGCGGAGGCCATGCTGATCACGTGACCGGAAGTGTATCAAAATCCTACCTAAAAACTCTAAAGTGGAACTAATACTCTAGAAACTGTTAATACCAGAATTCTTACTAATTAATAAACAATATTTCAAAAATTGCTCCCTAACCACTCATAAACCTGAATTTACTATATCTGACGATTGCTACCTCCACTACCGAAGGTGAAGGTTATGTTTTCACCCTTTTCTGTCTCTTTGTTTGTTTGTGTGCAGGATATCTTAAAAAGTTGTGGACGGATTCGGATTAAATTTTGTGGGGAGGTTGGGGGTGTGACCAGGACGAACTGATTAGATTTTGGTGAAGATCCGGATACAACTTTGAGAATTTTTAAAGTGATTCTTCACCATTGAGAGATGGGGTCATAAACGATATATAGCCTGATATCTCTAAAAGTTGTTGACAGATTCTGACGAAACTTGGGGTACACGTTGGATGTGTGGCAAGGACAAATTGATTTGATTTTGGTCAAGATCTAAATCCGAATCTGGATACGAGAATTATTTAATTTCTAAAGTGATTCTTCACCATTGAAAGATAGGGCCAAAAATGATAGAAAGCATGATATTTCAAAAATGTATTTAGCCAGATATGTTCTCATGGATCAGGCATTGCGCGGCAGAGGTATGTGCTCTACCGAGTGCCCTTCTGGTTTCAAAGCGCATTGTCTAGCTCTCGCTATAAACCTAAACTTAAATGGGTTTTTGTGAAGCTTTGGGATCTAGAAAAATATGGAGATTATATAAATTCACTTCTTGACATTCAATGTTAAAATTATATCTCAAAACTTCCTGATGCTCAGTTATAATGTCTTGGAGAGGTTTTTGACATGGAACATATGTGCTATTTCCTGTACTAGTAAAGGTAACTATATGAATACCTAAAACCTATATCTGCTGCAGCTATAACATACTTCTCATGCAGATCCTGAATATCCATATGATGGATTGTTTATTAAATTTCTGGATGAGATTTATCTCTAATACACACACACACACACACACACACACACACACACACACACACACACACACACACACACACACACACACACACACACACACACACACATACACATACACATACACATACACATACACATACACATACACATACACATACACATACACATACACATACACATACACATACACATACACATACACATACACATACACATACACATACACATACACATACACATACACACACACTCATTCAGGGTCTGCCTCACAGACACATAAGATGTCGGCCATCATAAAGCTTGCAGTATCCGTGTGAGAAATTTCTGAGGTTAACCCAAAGACGCACTCGCTCAGTGGGCTGTCACAGTATAACCGATGGGATCCTTGGGTTTGAGTCCCGGGTTGTCAAAAATGTTTTTTCACACCAGCCCTATGCAGGAATTTATTCCTGTTTATGATTTAAAATATAAATATATATATATATATATATATATATATATATATATATACATTGCGTTTCTGTCTACACTGTCACTAACGACTCGCCAACTAGTTAAGAAACCCGTCCGGCAGCTGAGGGGGGCATGCAGCATTGGGATTCTCATGTTTGTACTACTTCTGAATGTCTGCAGCTGTGGAGGATCCAAGGTAGGGTTTGAAACAGCAAAGGACTTACCTTGTGTCACTTTTCTTGGTTGCTTTATGCAGCTTCCTTTGGCTGGAAGAACAGGGTGGTTAATTTTTGGAAATTCTAGTCACCTCGGGTAATTTATTAGGTGAGAGCTAATTGGTTATTCCCTCCAATAATTATGGGTGAGATGCCTTGGCTCAATTGTGAAGTGGTCACATGTCAAGCACCCCTATTGGTCAGATCATTGCAGCAATTGCTGATGTTGCATGTTTCTTTCAATCCAGTAAAAATTGTCACAAGAATTAGAAATGTGCTTCTTTTTTTTGACACGCTAACCTATTCTGATATATTATGCACTGTGACTTTATATCATGTTTCCTTGCACTAACTTCTCAACACCCATTACTTGTTGGATTGACTTTGGTGGATAATTTAATTTCTTTCCACAGAGACCGTTGCAAATTTGCACATAATTTGGATGAGGCTTGCACTGGTGCAAAGCTTAACTCTCCGAGTTACGTGCTCGAAAGACAATTGAGTCTAAAGGGCCTGTTCTCCGTCCTGCTGTTAAATGACAGCCGTTTGCTTCCAGAGGTGAGGCGATGTCAAGCAAAATTAATTTTGTTGTAATCAACTTTTATCCTATTAATAACTACAACACCAAGTGGAAAATGTTCTTCATTCACCTTGACAAGCATCTCGTCAGTGAAACTTCATTGCTGTCATCGAATGTCGAGGGCCACATTAATTTTTTATGACTTCCATCTGTTCATGCAAGCATTCTTTTCTTGTTCTTCCTTGATTTGTGTTTTCACACAGCACCTCGGTTTATTGGTCCTGTATAATTTCTCTTCCACATCCCTCTTTCAGTTAACAACTTTTCTGCCGTTTTGGTTTCATTTTTACTTTGATCTCCACGAATATTCATAATAAAATAGTGGTCTATCGTTTTCATCATTGTTGGTGACCAATTTTAGTACATGCCAAGTATTTATTCTGCAACCCAAATATGACTTGAATTTTCACTGAATCAGTTAAAAAAACATAGGGGCAATAGCCCTGGGTGCTCACCTGGTTGTGGCTGGATAAGATAACCAGGGAACTACTGGTAAGCATGGATGGCCCACAAAATATGTAACGGAGAAGAAAGTAAATACCTGAAGATTTAAAAAAAAAAAATTTTTAATGCCATGAACAAACTTTGGTAGATCACAGATGATAAAGGCTGTGGTCAAGTTTCATCGAAATTGTGTGTGTGATTTTGGAGAAGAAAAGTAATACATATTTTAGGGGACAACCCTTCCATATATAGACAGTGGGCCAAGCATCCAAAATGTGTCTAGTTTTTAACTTTCGTGACCCACCTCTGGTATCTACCTGAAATTTTGCATAGATTTTGATTTTAAAAATCACTTAGAAAGAATTCACAACTCGACAGTGCAAAACGTGGCACATTAATTAGTTATGGTGATTAGCAAAACCTATAGTGCCATCTTGTGTCCATTCTGAGATAGCTGTGTTTTACTCAATGGAAATTCCGATGTCTATGGATACATAGGGAGACGACATGAATGTGGGTGATATGGGTCTCTGTCTGTCTGTCTGTCTGTCTGTCTGTCTGTCTGTCTCTCTCTCTCTCTCTCTCTCTCTCTCTCTCTCTCTCTCTCTCTCTCTCTCTCTCTCTCTCTCTCTCTCTCTCTCTCTCTCTCTCTCTCTCTCTCTCTCTCTCTCTGTCTCTCTCTGTCTCTCTCTGTCTCTCTCTCTCTGTCTCTCTCTCTCTCTCTCTCTCTCTCTCTCTCTCTCTCTCTCTCTCTCTCTCTCTCTCTCTCTCTCTCTCTCTCTCTCTCTCTCTCTCTCCCTCTCTCTCTCTCTCTCTGTCTCTCTCTCTCTCTCTCTCTCTCTCTCTCTCTCTCTCTCTCTCTCTCTCTCTCTCTCTCTCTCTCTCTGTGTCTGTCTGTCTCTGTCTCTCTCTCTCTCTCTCTCTCTCTCTCTCTCTCTCTCTCTCTCTCTCTCTCTCTCTCTCTCTCTCTCTCTCTCTCTCTCTCTCTCTCTCTCTCTCTCTCTCTCTCTCTCTCACCTTCGAGGAATCGTCAAGATTAAGTTGTGAGTGTGAAGTCACTTTGGTTCATCACGTTATTGCCGTGGATCGTGTAAATTCTCGCATGACGTTTGTTTCATCTCTGAAACTGGAAGGGCAATCGGTGGAGCACATACATCCGCCACGTAATGCCTGATCCACGCGAACATATCGGTCCCAATTCGTTTTTGAAATATCATGCCATGCAGAACTCCATCGTTTTTGGCCCGATCTCAATAGAGTGAAGAATCACTTTCAAAATTTAATAATTCTCTTATCCAGACCTATAAATTCTTCTCTATAAATTCTCGAAGTTGGATCTGGATCTTCACCAAAATCGAATCAATTCGTCCTTGCGACACACCCAACGTGTCCCCCAAGTTTCAAATGAACCCGAAAACATCTTTTTGATATATCGTGCTATGTATCGTTTTTGCACCAATCTCTCAATGGAGTTCCACTTGATAAGGATAATCAATCCTTTAAGAGGATTCTAAGAGAATCATCTGCTGCCTGCGACCACACCACCCCGAATATGCCCAATCTCATCTGATCTCAGAAGCTAAGCAGGTTCGGGCCTGGTCAGTACCTGGATTCCGGTCAGTACCTGGATGGGAGACTGCCTGGGAACACCGGGTGTTGTCGACTTTTTTTTCTCCTGCACGGGGAGTCTTGTTTTCATTGTGTTCTCCGAGTGCTGGTGCTCTCTCTTTCTCGGTGAACTCCTTTTTTCATTTTAAACTGCTGTTCGTGCAGGTGAGAATCTGTTCATGTGGTAAAAAGGATGACTCTCTTTCTCTTTCTCTCCCATACACACACACACACACACACACACACACACACACACACACACACACACACACACACACACACACACACACACACACACACACGTATCAATAAAGTAATATGCAAAAACAGTAATTGTAAATAGTAATGCCACTAATCGTTGATCTACAGACCTCATTCATCAGCACAAAAGCTGAATATACAAGTCAGGAAGACATGCACTGGTCTGGCATACCGAAATCAAACGCAGTGTATCATAATATCATCCATCAGCAAACTAATCAGTCATTCTTCGTTCAATCATTGTTACATAAATCTATCACACACCAAAGCTGAAATTATTTACACAACACTTTTTTCATGAATATGTGTATATCTCCATTATATATTTTAAGCAGTGGCAAGATTATTTCAATTTCAGTTTCCACAGGTGAGTTTATTGTGCACTGATTGCTTACAATTGGAGAGTTGGAATTCTTCACGTTATTTCTGCAGTACCAAGGCAGATTGCATGAAATGTTTAGATTTACATAATATATGTGCATGTACTGATAATCAAAGTTTCTTGAAAACTAACCTTTTTGCCATCAATAAAAAATATATATGTATTCAACAAACATGTCTCAAAGAGTTTTGCATAGTTTTATCTTTTGCTTGCACCTATAAATGTTCCTTTTTATAGATAGACATTTTCTTCTGTTTTGTCATCATTCTGTGATGTTTTCCAATCACATATAAAATCTCAAAACTGGAGGAACGTTCACTTGATCATCAAAACATTGTCATGTGTATTATAACTTCTGATGATGATAAGCATGAGAAATCCAATTATAGTACTTGCATATAGATTATGGAACATGTACTTGATACACTTCATAAAATTGCAAACTCACATCTGAGCTTCACTGCATACATATGTTTTTTTAATCTTGTTTAAATAATCTTCAACATTAATAATAGTTAATAGCATGTTAATGTAGAGGAAAACTGTAAACTTTACCAATGTTATTCTCGAGTAATACGTGTCTACTCGCATTGTGTTTTAATCATTTTTAAAGTACAAGCAAAAATATTAGCCTTTCTTTGAAATGAATTCTTTCATGTTTAACACGTTCATGTACATTAATGTAAAACACTGTGGCATCACACAGTAATCTACTGACACAAGGAAAGTTCACTATTACCATATAGTGTAATTATTACGACTTGATAATCAGGATGAATCCAAGTATAAAGCAGATAAATTAAGGAATCATTTACTTAATACTCCTCATGACATGGCAAACCCACATGTGAGGTTCAATGTACGTGCAAACTGTCATCCTGTTGTAATAATCAATTGTTGAGGAAAACTTGAATCCGTATTAATGATGACATTCTAAACTAAAACACATCCCCTCATGGTTTACTTTTAAAATAGTTTACTAATCAGACTAGTAAAAATACTGAACTTTCTTTTATATGAATTCTTTCATTTTCAAAACTTTCATTGAACTTCGAAGGATGATACTGATACTAAGTGAGAGCAGAATTTAGAGCAGAACATCCAGTCGGATTCATGACAGTTAGATTATATAGTATAGTAATCACTGGGTATTGATTTTGATCATTCTGTCAAAAGTTAGTTAACGGTAGAAAGGATATCCTATCTGCCAGATCCGTCACATTCATCACGATCATCATGATCATCATGATAATCACCAGGCGTGGCATCGGCGGTTACAGCAGTTGCAATCCCCACACCGAGTCTGTGCTGGCTGTGGTGTACTTGTAGCGCCTTGACAGCGACCTTACTTTCGGGGCTTCCTTCACATCAATCCACTTAGTAGCACATTCCTAAAATTTCTTAATGCTTTTCTCACTAAATGGAATTACTTTGCTGTGGGTGTTGATGACATGCATAAAACAGACTGCTTCAGCAGCCAAGGAGACTGCTTAGGCAGCACCAATGCTCTGTCCAGAGTATGGTCCCAATGGATGGATGGATAAAAAAGAACTTTGAAGAACTGCCTTCAGAATCTTCTGCAGCACTAGCATCAGATGACATGTACGTCACCATGACAGCTAGTGAGTTTACAGCTTGCCTGAAACGAAGCGCGTGATTGGTTGATGAGCGTGGTGCTGTACGTCAAAAGCGCTGTGATTGGACGATGTTTACAAGGAAATTGTCACAATTTCGGGTGTTTTTTCCATATTTTGAAAAAATGTGCAAGTTTTGTGTTTGACGAGTTTCAGATATGATTTCTATTATATTTTCACACAACATATTATAAATACAGGTAGATACACGAGGTGGGTCACGAAACTAAACAAAACGGGAGCTTGGCCCATGGTCTAATAACCCTTTAGACCCCAATTTTTTTCATGTGAACAAACTTTAGTACATCACAGGTGATGAAGGTGGTGGTCAAGTTTCATCGGAATTGTGTGTGTTCTGAGAAGAAAGCAAATACCTCTTTAGGGGGGGCAATCCCCCCCCCCATAAATTTTGGTTTTGTCTACCAGGTCACTGAATTCAATCACTGATTATTTCTTTTCTAGGTCAAATTTATTTTAGTGATTTTGCAAGTTCCGTGCTTTGTATGAGATCTTTCTTGTTTGTTTGGTTGTCTGTGAACAGTGTATCTCAAAAAGTTGTGGACGTATTCGGAAGAAATTTGGTGGACAGGATGGGTGTATGACAAGGAAGAATCGATTCAATTTTGGTGAACATCCATATCTGAGAATGTTTAGCTTATCTGGAATTTAAATTCCAGATAAGTGATTCTCATCGCGCACTGCCCGTCCATCTGCCCGTCTCCTGTTTTGACTTCTCCAGCCAAACAGCTGGGCCGATCCGGCTGAAATTTGGCAACGACGTTCCACTCCTGACTGGTAAAAGGAATTGCAAAGCTCATTCCAGTCACATAACTTTAAGTAGATTAAAATGGCCGACTTAGTAAATTTCTTCAAAAAAGTTCTTTTCCAGACCCCCCGGTCAGAATGCTACCAAATTTGGGTTACATTAGGACACAATCCTGATCTTAAATTGTGGAGGCCTTGCTCATCACCTGACCAGAAGTGTGTCAAAATGGCCGACTTCTTCAATTTAAGGGGAAATCATGTCAATTCCTTTAAATATCATCATCTCCAAATCCACCAGTCAGAATGATACCAAATTTGGGTTGCAACATTAGGACATGGTCTTGATGTTAAATTGCGGAGGCAATGCTGGTCACCTGACTGGAAGTGTGCCAATATGGCGGTCATGCAAATTCGTTCCAAAATATTATTTTCCTGATTCACCATTCAGAATGATACCAAAATTGGGTTACGACATTAGGACAGGGTCATGATGTAAAATTGTGGAGGTCATGCCGATCATATGACCAGAATTGTGTCAAAATGGCGGACTTAATAAATGCTTGGGAAAATCATGTAAATTCCTTTAAAAACCGAGCTTCCTCTCCAGACCCACCAGTCAGAATGCTACCAAATTTGGGTTACAACATTAATCCAGTGCCCAGATAAGCTGCAGGTCCAGTGGTCCTATTAAAAAAATATATTTTTAAAGTGATTCTTCACTGTTGAGAGATGGGGCCAAAAACGATATATATATAGTATGTTATCTCAAAAGTTGTGGACGGATCCGGACGGGTGACAATAACAAGGCAATTCGATTTTGGAGGTCCAGATCTAGATCCAGCCTATACGTGGGATACAAAACGTAAACTGTAAATGAAACGTAAACCTGGCAGAGGTATGCACTCAATCGAGTACTGTTCTAGTTTTGAATGTTCTTACATTTTTGAAAGGGTCTTACCTTTTTGAAAGGGTAAATCGTTGTAGTAACTCACACAGTATTCATTTGTAGAAGAAGTAAGTGATGTGCACCCACTTTCTTGCAGTTGTTAAATTGCAGGTGTGTGTTATTGTTAGGGTTAATCAAAACTAAGCCCTGTTTATTCTTTCATTGTGTGTTAGTCTTTCACAGTAGTGTGGAGATAACTTCCCATATCCTCTCAGATGAATTTTCATTTATATTCGAGTAAACAGGCACTTGTGCTTTCAACACTGATAATTCTCTTTATAAAACCCATTTACACCAAACATTTTTTCATCTCACTATAATTCACCGTCTGTCCGTCTGTCTGTCTCCCAGGTACCACAAAAACGGCTGAACCGATCGCAAACATTTTTTGGGTGTGTAATCCTGGGACCCCTTGGAGTAAAATAGGCATAAATATAATAGCATTAACCCTTGACGGCTCTTGTAGGGAGCAGGTGCTTCCAGTTGTATAAATAAGCACACCAATTTGGTTTAAAAAAATTTATACGTAATGTGATGCTCGTAGTGGAGTTGCCACACACACACATGGACATACAGACAAACATATGTAACACAACGTCAGATTGTTTGATGAAACACACAGCCACTAAGCTTGGGGGAAGTGCAGTCACTTCCGAGGGCACTCTGGGTACCAGGGATATCACAACAATTACACCACTTTTCTCACCTTGCTCAACAGAGCATTTCTGAAAAAGGAATTTCCTCCTCCCCATGGATGTCAACCTCCAGGGATTGTCTGTGCTCTTATCCCTTTAATGCTGAGTGTCAAGCAATGAAGCAGTATATATCATTTTTAATGTCTTTGGTGGGACTCAGTTGCGTTTTGAATCACCAACCCTCCCCCAGACTCAGAGCGGACACTCTAACCATCACACCACCAAGTCATTAGACCACCACCGAGATCTGATGCATTTCACATATTTATATCCCAGATGCTGAACCCACTACTTACAACAAACTTCACATGGAAAATATGGTCTCTATAGATGTGATTGACAAAGTTTTGACTTTGCATCAGAGAAGGAAATTCACAAAATGTATTTTTTGTAATTACTGTACAGATAAGCTTTTATGTGAAGAAATGTAAGAAGTAATAAAATGTTTTCTCAGAATTGCATCTAAAAACAATCATTTCACCTACCAGGTTCATGAGAATATTTAATTACAGTTTTAATAAAAAGTTAATGAGGCAAAATATATTGTCATCGGAAGAGATTGAACAAATCAGATCTTTGTTGCTTTATCCATATTTAAACTTTTCAATCATCTATCTATAATTCCAGCAGTGTGTGTGTGCGTGTGCATGCATGCGTGCGTGCGTGTGTGTGCATGCGTGCGTGCGTGCGTGCGTGTGTGCATGTGTGTGTGTGTGTGTGACTGCTGTTTCTCGAGACAACCACTGGTCTAATCTAATTGAAACTTGCCAGATATATTGCTGGGGACACGAGGATGTGCCTTTTCAAGGTTTGATATTAATCGGACAAGTGCTTCCCAAGTTATGGCCATTTATTTACCAAACCAATGACAAGACACGTTGTTGCATGGGCGTGGCCGATGGGGAAGGGAAGCTCAGCCGTGTTCCCCAATACGGGTTACAACGTACGGACTTCCGGATAATGATGACTTCGTGTATTCTAATAATTTCTCGATTTCTTATGCGCATTAATAGATAAAAAAAAGCACAATGCCCCAAGTTATGATCGTTTTCATATTAGACGGTGCATAAATTTCAGTAACATCAGAGTGCTGGTGTGCTCCAAACCAGGAAGTAAATTTTTTTCTCTCTCTTCTCTTCTCTTTTTGTTTTTCCTTGCGATGACATTGCGAAAAGGTAAAATACGTTGGCGCTAATTGAATAATTGGCCATTAAAACCTAAATTGCGAATCATCGTAACTGTGATATGTGAACTTCCACACCACGCACGTACGGGCACGCGAGAGCGAAGAAACGGCCTGTGTGGTTGTTATTTCTTGCTTGCGGTTGGAATATTTATTAATTCTTTTTTTTTTTTACGGGCACGTACTAGTAATTGTAAATGTGTCACCATCTTTCATAAGAGAAAACCATTGTCTATCAAATTAAGAGTATTTTGAGGCTTTCAAGCACAGGACAATTCTCCTTTCTACAAACTTTGCACCCAAAGTATCAATAACAAAAATAAATTGAATGATCAATGCAAGTATTATGTTTTTGCTCATAATCAAATAAATAATGTTGTGTCAGAAGTTGATGTACATTACTTTTTTTCCTGTGGACCACAGATCTGCTCTCACTATAACACTGGGGATGGTAGTTATGGCAACTGCAAATATCAAAGCAAATGTACAAAGTTGCATGTCTGCCGTCACTACATATTGGAGGACTGCTTATACCACAACAGCTGCAAAAGATCTCATGACTTCCTTGCACCAAACATCAAAAAGCTGCTGAGAAGCAAAGGCTTTGGAGATCATGTAATGACAGATTTGTTGGGGAAGCTGCGTAAAGCTGCCCACTTGCAAGATGCGATGCGAGCAGACGCAGCTACCGGTATGTTTTCGTCATTCTCATGCTGTGCTAATGCCACTGCCTTCTATACACACCCTTTCTTCTGCCATGTTAACTTTATTACCTTTTTGGCTTTTATATTAGCGTACCATAGTCTAATTCTAATACGAGTCCTTTAATTGAATTGATATTCCATGGGCTAGTCATGTTTTTGATTGTTTCAGGTGTTGATCAAACAAGGACAAATGTGTCCAAGAGCAGCGTCCTTAAGGTTTTGTCTTCACCAGAAGAAGAAGAACAAGAAGAGGAAGAATTTAAAAAAAAAAAAATACAACAACAACAACAACTTCCGATATTTCGTCACGTGCCGCACGTTCATGACGAGAAAATAGTGTATTTACGAAATTACAATATATTAAATGGAATAATCTCTAAATAGTAATGTGAACTTTTCGAAACTTAAAAGCAAATGTCCGAATATATTTAAAAGTTCATGATAGATGCTCTCAAAAGGCACCCTTAATGCGAGGATGTGTACAGGTGTTGAGTATTTAAGGAGATCAGGATCCTGTATATAAAAGAGCTGAGTCAAAAAAGGTTTTGTCTTCAGAAGAAGAAGAAGAAGAAGAAGAAGAAGAAGAAGAACAAGAAGAACAAGAACAAGAAGAACAACAAGAAGAAGAAGAAGAAGAAGAAGAAGAAGAAGAAGAAGAAGAAGAACAAGAAGAACAAGAACAAGAACAACAACAAGAACAACAACAAGAACAACAACAAGAACAAGAACAACAACAACAACAACAACAATGCCAAGCTCTCTTAGAGCAATGTTAGCTACTAAAAACGCCATGGACTTCAACCTTTGTCTTGTGAAGAAAGCTTGTATGAGTACATATGTGTAGAACAGACATTCAAATATATCATTGCTATTTTACTTGAATTACATCTTGAACATTAAGAGGTAATGGACAAAGCAAGGTAGTATATGGGATTAGAACTTGAGATGAATTGTTTATCACAAACATGGAAGTATAGCCTTATGCAAAAACATAAAACAAAAGTCATGGTTGAATGCATTTTATTCCACTCACTCACTTACCGTATTTTTGGGCAAATAAGTCGATACGTTTTTCCCCGAAAGTTTGAGCCTCGACATACTCCCCCGATCTCCATTGGACATAGTCCTACACATGCCTTCTGGTTGAATGGTTGGCATTAATGGGAAGAATCGGCTGGGTGGCAGATGGATGGTTGCTTTGTGCAGATTATGCGGTTTTACTGTCTGAGACGTAATCCGCGGCGATGCACACCATAACGGTTAGAAGGTGCGTCTGATACTTAAAGGATGAATGTGGTCATCATTGGTTAGGTATGTATTGGTATGGCATTCTGATGAAAGCAAATAAGCCTGAAATCCAGATAGGTAGCTCAGTTTGATGTTTTGACTGATGTTGACCATCTAATCTTTGATGGAGTGGCTGGGCCGAGGCCTCCAGATTGGAGGTGACACTTTGGTGGAGGACTCTGTCCAATGGAGATTGGTGGAGTGCTTGTCACACTCCACATGTTTTGATATATATTTATTTATTTATTATAGATTGTAGCGTTTTTATCCTGATGTAGAATATATTCAGAAACATTCAACAACAATTACTTTTCTGCAATGTGCATGAAGCAAATGTTCCTTAAGGATGGATAATAAGTTGGATGTGTTGTTTGGAATATGGTTGTTCAAAATCTTTTCCTTTATTCACAGCTTTCAAGCTGGTAGCCAAGTGATTTTACTTGTGTATCGGTGTATATTAACTGTCTCGATTCATTCAGATCCTTCTTGCTGTGTATAATGCATCGTTTTTGAGGGGGGGGAGGGGGGAGGACGGTGATTGGGGGTTCAACTGTAATGCGGTGCCATGTAAAGGGGTACAACCTTTTGAGCAGTGCCAATAAGTCAGATTTTCTCTTCTATCTGAACCCCCAATGAACTCTGAACAGGTTGTAATAGCATTGATTATGTCACTATTTGTACTCATGACAATCGCAGCATCATTTTTACACCCACAAAATGATGAACAATTTGCCTGTCCTTTTGAGCTTTATTTTGGAGCTCATAATGAGATACAAGTAATAAGATGTAAATCATGGTTGCAAAAATGAACATCCACTGAAACTGTCAAGGCTGGAGTACCCCCAGGGCAAAGTTCTGGGCCAGCACTTTTCCTAATCTTCATCAATAATCTTTTTGACCCTGGACTTTCTGACCCTGAAAAATCCTCTTTATTTCTTTGCTGATGACTCCACCCTCTACCGTAACAACCTTCATCCTTCAGACAGGCAAGAAGCAGCCTCTTCCCTCTCTGCTGACCTTGATAGAATCACGAGTTGGTGAAAAACTTGGAATATGTCTTTCAAGCCTGACATATACAGTGGGGAGAACAAGTATTTGATACCCTGCCGATTTTGCAGGTTTTCCCACTTACAAAGCACGTAGAGGTCTGTAATTTTTATCATAGGTACACTTCAACTGTGAAAGACTGAATCTAAAACAAAAATCCTGAAACTCACATTGTATTATTTTAAAATATTTAATTTGCATTTTATTGCATGAAATAAGTATTTGATACATCAGAAAAACAGAACTTAATATTTGGTACAGAAACCTTTGTTTGCAATTACAGAGATCAGAGGTTTCCTGTAGTTCTTAACCAGGTTTGCACAGACTGCAGCAGGGATTTTGGCCCACTCCTCCATACAGATCTTCTCCAGATCCTTCAGGTTTCGGGGCTGTCGTTGGGCAACACAGACTTTCAGCTCCCTCCAAAGATTTTCTATTGGGTTCAGGTCTGGAGACTGGCTAGGTCACTCCAGGACCTTGAGATGCTTCTTGCAGAGGCACTCCTTAGTTGCCCTGGCTGTGTGTTTCGGGTCGTTGTCATGCTGGAAGACCCAGCCACGCCCCATCTTCAATGCTCTTGTTGAGGGAAGGAGGTTGTTGGAAAAGATCTCGCGATACATGGCCCCAACCATCCTCCTCTCAATACGGTGCAGTTGTCCTGTCCCCTTTGCAGAAAAGCATCCCCAAAGAATGATGTTTCCACCTCCATGCTTCATGGTTGGGATGGTGTTCTTGGGGTTGTACTCATCCTTCTTCTTCCTCCAAACACGGCGAGTGGAGTTTGAATTAAAAAGCTCTATTTTGGTCTCATCAGACCACATGACCTTCTCCCATTCCTCCTCTGGATCATCCCGATGGTCATTGGCAAACTTCAGACGGGCCTGGACATGCGGTGGCTTGAGCAGAGGGACCTTGCATGCACTGCAGGATTTTAATCCATGACGGCGTAGTGTGTTACTTATGGTTTTCTTTGATACTGTGGTCCCAGCTCTCTTCAGGTCATTGACCAGGTCCTGCTATGTAGTTCTGGGCTGATCCCTCACCTTTCTCATGATCATTGAGGCTCCACGAGGTGAAATCTTGCATGGAGCCCCAGACCGAGGGAGATTGACTGTTATCTTGAACTTCTTCCATTTTCTAATAATTGCGCCAACAGTTGTTGCATTCTCACCAAGCTGCTTGCCTATTGTCCTGTCGCCCATCCCAGCCTTGTGCAAGTCTACAATTTTGTCCCTGATGTCCTTAGACAACTCTCTGGTCTTGCCCATTGTGGAGAGGTTGGAGTCTGATTGATTGAGTGTGGACAGCTGTCTTTTATGCAGATAACGAGTTCAAACAGGTGCAGTTAATGCAGATAACGAGTTCAAACAGGTGCAGTTAATGCAGATAACGAGTTCAAACAGGTGCAGTTAATGCAGATAACGAGTTCAAACAGGTGCAGTTAATGCAGATAACGAGTTCAAACAGGTGCAGTTAATACAGGTAATGAGTGGAGAATGGGAGGGCTTCTTAAAGACAAAACTAACAGGTCTGTGAGAGCCGGAATTCTTCCTGGTTGGTAGGTGATCAAATACTTATTTCATGCAATAAAATGCAAATTAATTATTTAAAAATCATACAATGTGATTTTCAGGATTTTTCTTTTAGATTCTGTCTTTCACATTTGAAGTGTACCGATGATAAAAATTACAGACCTCTCGGTGCTTTGTAAGTGGGAAAACCTGCAAAATCGGCAGTGTATCAAATACTTGTTCTCCCCACTGTATATATATATGTATATATATATATATATATATATATATATATATATATATATATATATATATATATATATATATATATATATATATATATATATATATATATATATATATATATATATATATATCTCCAACCTTCTTAACAATCCTCTTTAAAAAGTTCTGTCACTCAAACGTTTGGGCCTCCCTATCAGCCTGATCTTTCTTGGCCAAACCACATACGTATCTTCGTAAGCATGCAAAGCCAGTTGCCAACTGGGTATCCTCCATCATGCAAAGTCGTTCCTTGGCACACCTGAAATTTATTCACCGACAAGGCCTTCATCTGCAGCTTTAATGAGTACTGCTCTCCCCTCTGGGATGTCTCCCCTGCCTCATATCTTCCCCAGCTTGACGCCATGCAAACCAAAGCCTTAAAATCATTGGAATCTCCCATGACATGTTTTTTGTGTCTTTGTCTTCCAATGCCTTCTTTGTGGTCTTGCAACCTTCTGCCCTTTTCATGCTCTGCCCCCCCCACCCCCCAAGTTTCTGCAGGGTGCAGGTGGTGTGCCAGTAACCCCCTTCTCGTGAAACTCTAAAAATCTAGATTTACTTCTCACTTCTTCGTTCCTCTTTTTTTTCCGACCTATGGAACCAACTTCCTCGGTCTCTTCAATCTCACTCTTCCCTCCAGCACTTTAAGACGGCTGTTCACTTCCATCCCGGATCACCCCCCATCGATGACCATAATTTTTTTTCTTTCCTCCCCACCCCACCTCTTTCCGGGTGTCCAGTTTTTTGTTCCACTTCTGCGATTGAGAGTTTGTAGCTGTGTCCACCTTGTCCACCCCCATGTGTCCTCACCTTTCCCAGCTCATTCTTCCCCACATCCATTATTTATCCAAATCTCCCTCTATTTTGTCCCACAACCATGCTGTATATGTCTGGTGTTGGCTTAATGGCGAGAGTGGTGGGCTTGGGTTCCTCAGGTCCTGAGTTCAAATCCCACTTGGCTGTAGAATTAACACCAGGTGGGGTTGACTCAGCCTGTCATCCTTCTGAGGTTGGTAACATGACTACCAGCTTGCTGGTATCCTGTGTCGGAGTGGCGACCTGTACAGGATTGTGCCCAATAGCCCAGGAGACTACTGAGGCAGCACCAACTCTCTCTGCACAGAGTATGGTCCCAATGAATGGATGGAACCATACTGTTTGTGTGTTCACTCCCCGCCTTTCTCTTGGTCCTTTTGTCTGTTACATTCTGATCCATTCTGTGTTCTCGCTCATCCATGAGCCTAAAAATTGGTGAGATGCTAATAATTGTGAAAGCCATTTTATCTACATTGCTGTTCATCTCATTTATACCCTCTGGATAAATGTTATGGTGGGTGTTTAAAAAAAAAACTTCTCTGAACCAGATAGAATAGTCCAAGATGCACATCATTTTATTTTTCCAAAATACAATTACTGTATTTGTAATTAGTATGGATTTTTTTTTCCGAATTATATAGTTGACGTGTCTTGGACTATTGTATCTCATGATGAGAACCTTTTTTTTTTTTACACCTCTGGGATTATTTCAAGTCAACTTGGCTGGGAAATCTTTTATTTTCTAATTGCTCATATTTTCAGGTTCCTTGCAAGATGCTGTCCATTTGAGATCAATACTTTCGTGACCATGGCATTGAAATGATCTGTTCCTTTGCCACTTAAGCATTTTATGAACTTTCTTGATGCTTCATACAAATTTTCTACATTTTTGCTTTGTTTTACGACACTGGAAAACTTGGATCAAATATATCTGTCAATATAGAGGCAGACTTATCATAAGTGAAATGATTGGGGCCAAAAATGGAGTTCTTTACTCTGTCTCTACAAAACCAAGATTAGGCCCATGATAGAATACTCGTCTCATCTCTTGGGCGGTGCTCACCTTTCTGTTCTAAACATTCTTGACTGCATCCAGGCCAAAGCTGTCAGATTGATTGACAACAGCTGCTTTACCAATAACCTCCAGCCTCTGACTCACTGTAGAGCTATTTCATTGCTGTGTTTGGTTTATTGTGATTACCATGGTAACATGGTTGCTGTTCAGCAGAATTGGCTGGTATCATCCCTCCAATGGTTGACCCTTGACAAACTTGCTTGGCCTATACACCTCTGTCGTACTATGCCACCCTGCATACCTGTAGAATGCAGCAACATGCATCCTCTTTCATTCCCCACACAGTAAGACTTATGATTTACCCTCCTCAGATTTTCCCTTCGACCAACAACCTCCAATTCCGAAGGACTCAGGTGAATTGATTTGTCTTATTAATTCTTACTTCCTTACTTTTTTTTTTTTTGCTTCTTCTGTTGCCACTTTTGTGACTATGGGCTGCCCCCCTACACTACAAAGAGGCATTTATAAAAAGTGAGTGGTCACCACTGTCGTGATCTAAACACAGAGGTTTTTTTCTGTTTAACATTTTCTGTCCCCTCCCACCACGTGGTCAAACAACTAGGTATCCTAAACCTGTGCCAGTTTTAAGTGCGGTAAATGATATGTATATTTTTTTTTTATCTAGGAGCTACAAGTAACGATTCTCAAATGGTGGCCAATATGGCGGACATGTGTGTTTCAAATGACTCCGAGAACAACACGGACAAGGATGAAATCTGCCTTTATTATCTGCGGAAGCACTGCCAGTACAAAGGTAAGTAATGGTTAAAAAAATAGTGGATAACCAGTTTATCCTCTACCTCTACCTTGTCAATACAGGTAGGCTACACTGCATTTATTCATCTTGAACATTTCCAGTTGTTTCTAAATTCAGACCCACATGAATGGATTCTTAAAACCTTCCTTGTGAGCCGTAACTCATATTTGGTTATTGAATGCTGATTAGTTTGACAATTTATCTTTAACATGGTCTATGGCCAGTGGAGATGTAAAACACACACACACACACACACACACACACACACACACACACACACACACACACACACACACACACATACACACAGACCAGGACATCACAAAAAACAGTTTTGACTTAACAAACAAAACCATTCACTTTTGGGGGAACTTTAGGTACCAGCAACGCCATATTTGCAAGCCTCATGTTGGCTTGATGGTTAGGGTGGTGGGCTTTGGATCTTAGGGTCCTGAGTTCAAATGCCGCTTGGCTGTTGAATTAAAACCAGGTGGGTTCAACTCAGCCTGTCATCCTTCTGAGGTCGGCAAAATGAGTACCAGCTTGCTGGGATGATTGAATCATTTGAGTATGTTGTGTCGGAGTGGCGACCCATTCAGGATTGTGCCCAATAGCCCAGGAGACTGCTGCGGCAGCACCAATGCTCTGTACAGAGTACAGAGTATGGTCCCAATGGATTTGGATGGATTTGGAACACTATCTTTGTGACATTTTTCTCTCGAGTCAGTGGGGGCATTTTAAGAGAAATTTCCCCTCCCCATGGGATTTCGACCCTTGTGATTTGGACATGTTCTATTCTCTAAGGACTGAGCATCAAGCGAGGAAGCAGTGCATACCATTTTAAAAGTGTTTAGAATGACTCGGACAGATCAGAATCCAATTGTTGACTTTTTGGGTTCAGAGCAGGCATGCTAATCATTGTGCTACATAGTTTGATTGTTATGTCATGTGTTTACCTTCACTGTGATGTAACAATGACAACTGAATTTTCAAAAAATAATTACTACTAGTTCTGATCGTTGCAAATTTTTTCTCTTGACATTCTTACATGAAAAAAATAATAACGAAATCCAATTTTCCAGCAATTTCTGTGGAAGCAGCAATGTCTTTCCTTTTATAAGTTCGCAATTGGCTTCGAAACATTACATGCTTGTATATAATGTGCAAAAAATTGTATTTTTTTTGTAAATGCAGACAAGTGCCAGTGTATGCACTTTGACCTGCCATACCATTGGCAATGGCATCCATGGGGGTGGGACTGGAAGGACATTCCCAACATGGAAGAGGTTGAGAAGGACTTCTGCAACCCAGACTATGATAGGTATTCTTAGTTTTGCTGAACACGTCACAAATATTCTACAGTTATGGTTTATCAATACTGTATATGCCTGGTGTTGGCTTTACGGCTAGGGTGGTGGGCTTGGGATCTTAGAATCCTGAGTTCAAATCCCACTCGGCTGCTGAATTAATACCAAGTGGGGTTGACTCTGCCAGTCATCCTTCCAAGGTCAGCAAAATGAGTGCCAGCTTGCTGGTATCCTGTGTCAGAGTGGTGACCTGTCCAGGATTGTACCCAATGGCCAAGGAGACTGTTTAGGCAGCACCAACACTCTGCACAGAGTATGGTCCCAATGGATGGATGGATGGATGGAATACAGTACTGTAATTTCTTATTCGGTTGCTAAATCTGAAAATGGGTGTTATTATATTATTTTATTATCTTTCATAGGTTGGGAGGATGGCCGCCTGTTGGCTATGTGAGTAGAGGAACTCAGCCGTCTACCCTGGGTTTGAATCTCGGCCCACCTGTAAAGTTTCATCCCGGTGTTTCACAGGCAGGGTGATTTATCAATTTGTGTGCCGTCAATCGGATGGACGTAAAACTTGGCATACAGTCTGCTGGCATTAGTTGGTGGACATGAAAGAGCCCACGGTGTCCTTCGCGAAGAGTAGGCGAGCTGTCGCCGGCACCCTGAACAAACTATCAAATCCTGCCCTAACCTTCAGAGGGCATTGCATCAGTGGTACAGCCACACCCTAAGCCAGTGATACTACCCTGCAGCCTTGTGCTGCATACAAAAGAAGAATTATCTTTAATACAGTACAACCTCACTTGTTATAAAGGGTTTGTCAATACAGGTAGGCTGCACTATCCTGGTGTTGGCTTAATGGTTAGGGTGGCAGCTTGGGATCCTTGGGTCCTGAGTTCAAACCCCATTGGCCACTGAATTGATACACCAGGGGGTTGACTCAGTCTATCATTCTTCTGAGGTCGGCAAAATGACTATCAGTGTGTACTGGTCGAGGTGCACTGCATCAGCGACACAGTCACGCTCCAAGAAATGATAGCTACCCCGGCAGCTAAACTGCCATGCGCAAGAAAAAGAAGAATGGTCTGCAAATGCAACTTCATGAGAACAAATTCATATGAAACAGAACAACACTCAGTAGAGCACATACCTCTGCCAGGCTGAATAGTTTTCATTTTGTAGTCCACTGATAAGCTGGACCTGTATCCGGACCTTAATCAAAATCAGATTGGCTTGTTCTTATCACCTACCAAATACGTCCACCAAGTTTTGTCATAATCTGTCCACAACCTTTTGAAATACTGTGCGATACAGCAAACCCTCAAATATCGCAGGGTTTACATTCCTGAAAAATGTCGCGAGAGTGGAAACCAAGGGCCAATGGGAACAGGGGGTTTCGTTTTTTTTTTGTTGTTGTTGTTGTATACCTTGTTGAGGCATGAGGTGGTCTTTCGGCTATTCTGAAAAAAATTTTTTGTCACCAAGTCTGGCATATTATGTTTCTTGGTCTTATTTTGTAGGTTCGTACAGTACAAAAATATTCGACTGGGGAACCTTCTCAAAAATTGTCCAAACTATGAGAAAAATGGCATTTTCCAAAATGGCCGCCATCAATTTTCACGAAATTCATTTTCAAATTATCTCAACTTCTAAACCTGCTAGAAATAAAATTTATGTATCTAAACTTAGGTTTTTGGTGTCAAGGAATCCAATTAACTACATATCAACTACATTTGCTTATTTGTTTATGAAAAAAAATCAAAATGGCCACCATTTTAGTGCCAAACGCATATTTTGCGACACATATGTCAATCCAAAGCGATTTTCAAAGATAGTGTGCAAATATATTATATTTTATATATTTGCAGGTATGGCGAACATAAGATGGGATGAGTGTGTCTGCCATGGGTACAGTTCTGCACCAGGGAAGGAACAAACATTCACAGAAGGAGCCTGGACAAAACTATGTGATTCTGCAAAGCGACGAAAAGACCATGTGTTTGATCAACTACGTCCGTACATTGAAGAAACTCATCCATTACCAGTCAAAGTATGCAGTATCATCCGTCACCAGCATTGCTACAAGTCCTACACATTAGAGAAGGCGATTTCGATAGTCGAAAGGAAAAGAGCTGCCGATGCGACTTTCACAGATGATGGCCAAGGGTGCTCACCGCAAAAGACTCACTGCACCCCATACAGACTTGGAGAAATGCATTATTTGTCAACAACAATTCATGAAAGACACACAAGATCGTCGCAAACTACACCCAGCAAAACCATTCCCACTTCAGACTACAGTAGAGAAGTTGAGAGAAGCTGCCCAAACAAAAGGAGACACGCGGATTCTGTATCAGTTAGGTGGTGGTGCACGTGGTGGCGATGATGCGATTGCTGGTGATGTTCTAAAACATGACTCCTGTTATAACAAGTACATCAAAGCTGTCAGGAGTCAGGTGACGAATCCAATGACAAGTGGTTCTGGTGAAGCTACTGAAGCATTTCATGACATTGTTTCTTTGATACAGAAGAATGTAGTTGAAGATGTGGTCGTGTGGGACATGGGTACAGTGCGCAATTTGTACGCTGCATCTCTCGATAAACACCAAGTTGATTCAGATCAACATCCAAACTTGATCAAACACCTTAAGGAAAAGCTAGTGAAGCACTTCAGAGACCAACTGGTTTTCCATAACCAGCCCCAGAAGAATGCGCCACAACTTCTCTTCAATTCTGGGCTTGATGTCAGAAAATTAGTGCACGATTTCCGAGCAGTGACAACGGTGTTACAAGAAGAACAATTCGAGAAGGAAATCACTTCATCAACATGTGATGTCCCAACACACATGCACGATGCCTTCATGCTCGCTTTGCAAATTCATCGTGAACTAAAGAATGTGGCGAAAACAGAATGGCCACCAACACCAGACGAATGTACACGTGCCAAAAGCAAAGTCCATGACGCCACCTGTACTCTTTAATATGATATCCTGGATCTTGTCCGGTCGTGGCGAATATACAGAAGAGTACACTGATGTTGATGAAACCCATGAGACGAAAGTCATGTCCATATGCCAGGACATTCTGTATGATGCTAGGAATGGCCGTGTGCCAACTCCAAAACATGTGGCTCTCGCAATGGCAATCCGCAGAGTCACTGGTAGAACAGACCTTGTAACTATGCTCAATGGCTATGGCCACACAGTTTCTTCGAGTAAACTGCAGGAGATCGAAACAGCTATTGGTGAACTTCGTCAGCATGATGGAGAAGAGAAACTACCTGCGAATATTGTAAAAAAAATGTTCCAGTGTCTTTTGTATTTGACAACAATGACTTCAGTGAAGAGACACCGTCCGGTCACGGCACAACTCATTGTACCAACGGAATCATCTTGCAAGCCAGAGTTCTCACGGCCAAGTCTGAACCGAAGAGCCAAGGTCAAAATAGCACAGGGGTTGAGAGGCCTACACACATGAAAAAACCAAGGTCCTTACCATTTGTTGAGAGGGCCCTACTTGATTACCCATGTGCACCTCGATGTGGGCCAGACCATGTCGTTGATGCAGCTACCATTGTTACAACTGCCACCATGTCGCTTGACGGGACACATGACTTGGATATGGCATGGCTGTTAGCACGTCTTCAACCAGACTTGTCGACCCCTGACGAGATATATCATCAGGTATGTAACTAGATCATACATTTCAAGTTTGAAACAAAGTCCTCAATAATATTGTCTTAATAATGTACACTCGTTATGTCCATTGTATAACATAGCATCCCATATATGTAGATTTCCTGTGTTTCTTTCTGTTAAAAGGTAGTACCTGGCTGGAGCCGCACCAACCAGATGTTACAGAGCAGTGATTATGTTTGGCTACCTCACAATGTTGGGTACATGCCGGTCATAACTGAGTCGCCCAATGACCTGGCCACTGTTCTGACAGTCCTCTCATGCCATGGACATGGTTGACACAGTGGACTACACGTATGAGACATCTACTGGGGATGGACAACTGTCTGTGATTGTGACCATTGACCAGGCTGTGTATGCCAGAGCAGTAGAGGTAAACAACAATCCACACCTGAAAGATGACCTTCACCGGATAGTTCTACGACTCGGAGCATTCCATACTGGTCTGAAACACATGGATGTCATTGGCTGTCGCTATGGAAGTGCTGGACTGTGTGATATCCTTGTAGAATCTGGCGTTGTTGTTGAAGGCAGCGTTGATCAAGTGCTGAGTGGTAGACACTACAATCGAGGCATCAAAGCATTGAAGACAGTGTATGAAGCTATGTGGCATCTTCGATGGGAGGCCTATTTGAGGTGGCAGAATGACGAGGATTTACCAGAATCCCCTGAACTTCAGTTGTCGGTGTCACAGTTCTGGGCAGAACCGTCACTAGTATCATTTGAGGATCTGATTTCATCGGCAGATTTCTCCAATCTGAAGGAAGAATTTGATCGCTTCACAGAGTCATGTGGTCCAAATGCCCAGTTCTGGTCCGAGTTCATTGACATGGTCGGACTTCTCCTGTGCTTCCTTCGTTCAACCAGGACAGGCAACTGGCTTATGCAACTGGAATGCCTGTAAGAAATGTTGCCGTGGATGGTAGCCTATGACCGCACGAACTACAGCCGCTACCTACCAGTGTACATACTGCAGATTAAATGCCTGCCAGAAACACATCCAGATGCCTACGAAGAATTCCTAGCTGGAAACTTTGCAGTTCAGTGCAAAGAAGGCAATTCATTCAGCAGAATCGCCCATGACCAGACGATAGAAGTTACGATCAACAGGGACACAAAGACCAGTGGAGGTTTGATAGGAAAAACCCTACGTCACGAGAGGGTCAACCAATGGATATGGACTGTGGCTGACAAGGCACAGTTCTATCAATGTAGTAAGGATTTGAGTGGTATGAGTAGAGCTGGCGTTGAGACACACAAAGATGGCTCAACAGCTCGAGTCAAGCATGATGAAGAGGTCGTACAAAAGGTGATGTCAACTGTTAAAAATCTAGTAGACCCCTTCACTCACCAGGAGTTGATCACCCATGTTTCCTCGGGAAAACATGCAACACATGGAATCGAGACGGATCTCCTGACTGCAGGACAAGTGGGACTGAAGGAAGTTCATACATTTGCTAATGATCGACTTAACCCAGATGGCGATGTAGACTTCCACGGTCCTCTGCCTAAGATAAAACTGAGAACATTTGTGTCGTTCACTCAGAAAACCAAGGAAGTCACAAAGAAAGATTATCACCAAGAAACAACAGCCGTCTTCGCACAGCTGTATGATTGTGGGCAGAGAGGTAAAGTGAACCATGACGAATTGTTGTCATATGAACTGACGAGTGTTCCCAGATCTCTGGCAGACCCAGACGGTGCCAAGCTAAGTGCAGTAAAAGCAGATCTGCTGCACATACTGAGAGATGAAGCAGAAACTGTACCACTCCCTCTGCCACCCAACACAACACACATTGGATCCAAAGAACACGTACGATCATCTGGCACTGCAGGTTTTCAAGTTGCTGCTTAAAGGAACAGGGAATGCAGCCATTGTTCACTGGGTTGTGGATACATATCAATTGGTCTCCATAAAGCATGCCGAGCATGCACGGAGAGATGACGTCGTAGGTGTACTCCACTACAGCATCAAGTCTGTGAACCAACCAGTCCCCAAGCAGTATAAGAAAGCTCTACGATGTGGACCCTACAAGGAGGAGTTCCTCACGTTCCTGCTGAAGATGTGGACAGATGATGGAGATGGTGAATCTGTTACACTGCTAGCTAACAGAACAGTGTACGTTACATCAGGCAAGACATGCGTCCGCTTAGCCAGAAGTGATGCAGGATGTAATGCTAGCATGCCACAAGATGACCTCACGTGTGACCATGAAGAGGCCAACAGCCGTCTTCTCCTGCATGCGAAACATGCCAGCTTAGAGAGCGATACACCAATCCTGATCAGGTCACCTGATACAGATGTCTTGGTGCTGTCGGTTTTCCTCTGTTCCAAAGAACAACTACCACTGCTCTTCAGAGTACAGAAGAACAAGGCGTGGTCATACATCAATGTGACCATTATTGCTGAAAATCTAGGTCCTGATGTATGTGCTGGTCTACCTGGAATGCATGCATTCAGTGGATGTGATTCCACAAGTGGTTTCGCTAGACATGGAAAGAAATCATCACTGAACCTTCTGGAAGGAAATGGCGAATTCTGCCAGGCCATGAAGACACTTGGAGAGAACTTTGATCCAGATGATGAAACACTGAAGCAGACAGAGAAGGCGGTATGCCACCTGTACCATTCATCGCAACGTAGCAACACAAACAATGTACGCAGTGAAAAATGGAATCGACACACAACAGATATCACCAAGCTACCTCCATGCCATGACAGCACAATTATGCATATCTGCCGAGCGAACTATCAGACTGCTGTCTAGAAGAGAAGCCTGGAAAGAGAAATGGAAGCCCCTTCCCCGCATGGCCACGGTTGGGCTGTACATAGAGGCGTCATATCCATTGTTTGGATGTCCCAACCACGTGCAACTAGTAAAGTGCTGGATCTCGTCAAGTGTTCTTGTAAATCTTCCACTCCGTGCAGCACGAAGAGATGTCGATGTAGACAACAGAGACGTGCGTGTATGGTCGTATGCATGTGTAGCGACGACTGCTGCAACACAGAAGATGTTGCCACAAGTGACGACAGTGACATTGAATGAATGCATTATTTAGACATTGGAAGAATGCATGTACATATACTACAAAACACTTACACTAAATGAGTGCATGTTCCGGTGCACAGATGATTTTGTATGATTACCTGCCAGTAGGCTAGTGTATATATGATTGCGAGTTATTTGCCTGTAATGTATAATAAATACTTTTTGTTGAATTTGTCTTCGTCATATTTACATAAAACATTTAAGAAAACAATCGGTGATTGTAACAGCATTTATACAATATGGAATATGCCAATCTGGAACTTAATGGCAATACGAAAATGAATACAAACAGCATTGTATCACTATCCCAGAATATCCATGATGAAATTGTATTTGGCATTTAAATGCCTCCATTTTGACTTATTTGACAAAAAGAAATGATTATAGGTAGTTGAAATGTATGTAATTGGATTCCTTGACCCCAAAAACCTAAGTTTAGATAACTAAATTTTATTTCTAGGAGGTTTAGAAGTTGAGATGACTTAAAAATTAATTTCGTGAAAATTCATGGCAGCCATTTTGGAAAATGCCATTTTTCTCATAGTTTGAACACTTTTTGAGAAGGTTCCCCAGTCTAATATTTTTTCTACTATATAAACCTACAAAATGAGATCAAGAAACATAATATGCCAGACTTGGCCACGAAAACTCATTTTAAGCCTCTCCTGAAAAATAGCCTCAGGACTAAGGGGGACATGAGACAAGAGGGACGGGAGTGGGAAAACTAATGCGATTCCTGGACTTCGAAGAGATATAGAGGAAGGTGGGCAGCAGCCAGAAATAAACACATCACAATTGACATAAACATGTAAAATAAATAAAAAGGATGTTACCATTGAAATAAACATGTAAATAAAATAAATACAGTAAAAAATATCCAAAAACACAAATGTTTTACCTTTGTAATTCATTCCAAAACAGCGAGGTGATTTTTACAACACAGCGGTGTGGGTGAGGATAAACATATTACGTACTCTGCCAGAAACAGAAAACGCAACACTTAGCTCGGGATGATTATGCTGCTTGATGAGGGAGGATTGAGGTTAGAAAGTTGTGGATGTAGAACTTGCGATGGCTGTTTGATCATCGGGAGCACGATGAAGGTGCCTGCTGTATTGTCACATAGAAGGACAAGACTATCCTTCACCACCTTCAATCCCAGAGCAGATCCTTCCTACTTGGACAGGAAGGTACGAAATGGCATCCTCTTCCAAGATAATTGTCTCTTCGGCGTTAAAAACCTGCTCCAGAATAAATCCCTTTGCCTTGGTTAGTTCCATGAGCTGCGGTAGGTAGGTTTTAGCAGCATCATAGTCTGCCACGGTTGAACTGGAGCCTTCGGCCCCAGGTGCCTTGTAGAAATTTTGGAAAATCTGCAATTATTTGTCCCATATCACTGCTCCTCTCAAAGGAGTAAACCCTAATGGTTTCTCCCGTACAATGGTCCACTCAAAAGCGTTGTTTTTTGTTTTGTTCTCGATCCAAACATTAAGCGTTTTTTTTTTGTTTTCCACATCCTTTCAATGAGAGTATCAAGGGACTGGAATGAGACCTTTGCACTTCACTGACAGGATCACTTGCATGGATATTTGACTAATGTTTACCGCACAGTTGATTAATTGATCCTGTAATGTCGAGCCACAGATGGCGCACTGTCATCTCTTGCCAGGGTATCGAACAACTTGATTGTTTTTTTCACAAAATGTCAAAACCTTTCTCTGCCTTTTGGCACAATTGATTTTGTCCATTGTTTTACGTTTAGGCACCATTATTAACTGATTGTGGCTACTAGATGTTGATCTCGTATTACAGGTTTCCGTTTGAAATTTCCTGTTCAATGACGATTAATAATTATTAAACTTGCCTTCGTTCCCATTTGCTGGTCTGATGACTACAATTAACGGTGCACAAGAAACAACAAAAGGTTCGTAATGGGAGGTAATACTACACGCGGACGCAAACAATTACTCATCTCAGTCAAAAAAAACAACACGATTGGCCAAAATGAAATACCATGCTAACTAAATCAGAACACAAGAGGTTGCTCACAATCGGTCGAAAGCCACAATATTTAAGTGTTTACTGTACAGTATATCATTTTCAGTCCCATCTCTCAATGGTGAAGAATCGCTTCAAAAACTAGAGTTCGAAAAACACGAAACTCCACATAGTGTTCAAGTATATACAGTACTTCCATTTTTATAAAATAATGATTTTAATGATTGTTCGAAAAAATCCAGAACTTTAGTGCTGTTGAAGCAGTCCAGAAACGGTTCCAAGCACCACCTTTATACACTATCCCATTCAACCTTTATTTAAATTGAAGTACACAAAATTGGAGGTTCTTGGAAGTATGATGAAGACAATTTGTGTTTTACAGTGTTAAAGTATATAATTCAATTTCAGTAAAGATTTAGAGGTTTAAAAGACATATAAATTAATTAATTCAGAGTTTTATCACCGTTTTACTCAGTGTCTATCACATCACCCGATCTAACACTTTACATTAGTTATTAATGCCTGTTCTTTGTGTCCTTTATCACATCCTTAAAAACAGTAAGTTTCCTGTTTGGAATTATTTTCAATTTTATTTGACTGCAAGGCAGGCTGACAAAATGATTTTTAAAAATCTCTCTCTGTGTGCATGTGCAATTGGTAGCATTTAGCAAAGGAAAGAACTTTTGCTACTTCCATATCAATTCCATCAACTCGAGCTCGGGGAAGAAAGGTTCTTTGCCCTTCAATTTTTTTTCATGCATTTACTCGGTCAGATACAACTTCTCATTTTTTTTGGTAAGGCAAAGAAATCATGCTGGGAAGCTTGGAAGTCATTTCTACCAGTGACTGAGGCATTAATGCATCCTACCATCAACCTGTTTGAGACGATAAGTGTCAATTTTTGTTACTGCAAACTCGTAGAGATCTTTACATGCATTCTTTGATGGTTCGTCATGCTCAGGTAATGTAAATGATGTACGAAGGGAACTGTTTTCACAAAAGATTGCAATGATGCATTATCTCTCTGACACTCTGGAAAATCCTCTTTATCTCTTTGCTGATGACTCCATCCTCTACCGTGCCATCTGTCATCCCTCATACCCGCAAGCAGCAGCTTCTTCACTCTCTGCAGATATGGGTAAAATCACAAACTGGTCCAACACGTGGAAAATGTCTTTCAATCCTGATAAATCTCACACTCTCACCATGTCTCTCCAAAAGAACTGTTTGGAAAACCACCCCATCTACTTTCTCAACAATCAGACTTTCTCAACTTCTACAACAGAAGAAGTCCTTTCATTCAAGCTTCTGGGTCTCACTGTCTTCCATGATCTTTCCTAGGAAAGCCACATTTCCAATCTGGCCTCCAAAGCCAGTCGCCAACTGGGCATCCTCCGTCATGCAAAGTACTTCCTCGGCTCACCTGAGCTCCTGACCACATACAAAGCTTTCGTCTGCAGCCTGATGGAGTACTGCTCTCCCCTCTGAGCTGGTGCTCCTGCCTCTCACCTTTCTCGGCTTCACGCTGTGAAAACCAAGGCATTTAGGATCATCAGTATCTCCCGCGATGAGGCTGAGTCTTTGGGCCTCTCACTCTCTCACCGCAGGCAGGTCAGTGGTCTTTCTGTCTTCTACCGTCCCCTCTCTGGTCTACCCCCCCTTGCTCTGTCTGCGATATGTCCCACCCCCCCCCCCCCATATTTTCGTAGGGTGCTCAAGGTCTGCCAGCAACACCCTTCTGGTAAAACTATCAAAATCACGAATCACTGCTCACCTTCACTCTTTCATTCCTCATTTTTTTTCCCTGCCTTTGGAATAAACTCCCACACTCTCTTCAATCCCATTCTTCTCTCCAGGTCTTCAAAACAGCTGTTCACCACCACCTCTCATCTTCCCACATCCAAAACCATGATCTTTTCTACCCCCGTTAATTCACCCCAAACACACCTCCTTCAAATTCCCTGCTTTCCTTCCCGAAAGTTCTATGTCGTGTGAGGTCCTGAAAGTCTCTGTGGTGTCCGTCTTGTATACCCCATGTTCCCCGCCCCACCCCTCTCCCTTCCACAGATCTAATGTCTCTGTTCCCCACTGTTTTGTCCTCCCCTCTCCCACCCCTCTTGTCTCCTGCCCCCCATTGTTGTGCATTGTGTGTTAGCTCTCACACGAGCCTCGAAAAGGGAAACAAAATACAAAAAAAAAATATATAAATACCTGCCACCAACACAGGCTGTGCTTTGATTGAACATATACATTGAAGTATTTATCAGGCTCGTATCTGGCTGAGGTGCTTTGAACTTGCCTAGTTCAGAGAGATTTGGTTGGATTAAAAAGGACAGTCAATGGCAACCTCTTTGGACCACACCACCAGATGCCTCAAAAACTTGCCAGCAACTGATCAAGTGTTGATGCAAAGCCGAACCTATATGTACAAGATGTGTTTGTAGAAAGAAGTACAGGACTCAAGAGCACAGCACTGTGCCAGTGTAGAGACTTTGCAATGACTGAAATGTTGAGAAGCTATGACAGTAAGAGTGATGATTCAATTTGACAGGAAACATTACCTCCTGCAGGGCATTGAATTTAAAAGTTTACATACATGTATCATCTTCTCCTTGAAATTTGAGGTTACTTCGACAGTATCACTGTTCGGTAATTGCTTGCAATATTTTCCCAAATTATATCACGTGGAATTTCAATTACCATAACAACATAATGATCTTGAAGCATGACCCTGAAATTGTGGTCTTAGAGACTTGTTACATCTCAATAGGCCCTTTATTTTCTGCAAATGGTGATTTTGATAATGTTGGTGGCAGCCCCCCCCCCTCTCCGTCACATATGAGTTTATACATCATAACACCAGTATCAGCACAAAGCATGACCTTGACATAGTGGGAATAGACACTGTTTGCACCTCTCAAAGTCCTTTAGTTTCAAAGGTATGGTGAAAAAGGTTATTCTTGATCATGGCAGCAGTGGCCATCTTGGAAACCCCTAATCCAAGTGTCATAGGTCAGGCACCTCCTTGGTTTATGTTTTCATAGAACTTAACTGACAACTGTACAAAATTCAGTGCTTTGGTCCAGTGTGTACCAATTTTTTTTGCGAAGCCACTGTACTATATAGCATCACATAGTGAAAGCCGGTATTACAAGATGTAATGAAATACGCCATAGATGTCGCAAAAGTAGGGGAATTAAGCCATTCATAAGGATGGGTTCATCGCTAGGTTGCTTTAATTTCCGAAAAAAATGGTGCTTGAAATTAGATTTGGCACACACATCTTAAGCATGGCAAGGCATGGCAGACCTGCTTCTCGAGGCACAGAAAAGCACAGCAGATGTCGTATGGCCATCCCTCCTGATGCTGCACGTCAGAGGGTGGTTATCATTAATTTAATCGTAAGTTTGCCCAGCATGGTCTTTCAGTACGACAGAGCGAAGATCTTAAGCAATCGATTGGTTTGCTTAGCCCCAGCAACCCAGTGGGTAAGTTGAGCCAGTTGAAAAATGGTGATATTTTCTGATTCCGCAAAACAGATTTATTACTGGAAAGAAAATTTATCTCGTGTATCTTTAAGCAAAATGAACAATTTAACTGATGGTTGGGGAATACAGCACACAAAAGTAGTGCTGTATCCTTGTTCCCTAACATGCGTCGGCTACTTTCAGAAACAACTTTGTGTGAAATTGGCTTGCCAACGACACACAATTTGCGGCCGGTATGCAAGCTCTATTCCCACGACTTTCACTTTTTTTCACCAGTGAAAGTGCTTGGAAAATTTGTTCTCTTGTATGCATAGACCTTAACCCAGAGAAAGTGGATTGGTGCAGACTTCTGGGTATCTTATTCATGAGTGGTAATCAGGAGGTGAAAGATAGCACCAATCTGGAAATGGGGCAAAATTGGCTTTTTGCTGATCGCTTCAATTAAATGTATTATGGAACTATTGTCATATTTTCAAATAAACACTAAAATATTGTTAACTACTACTTATTCTTGCGTATGGCAGCTTGGCTGCTGGGTCGCTATCATTTTGTTGGGGCGTGACTATGCCACTGATGCTGTGCCTTACACCAGTACACTGGTACTCATTTAGCCAACCTCAGAAGGATGACTGATTGAGTCAACCCCACCTGGTGTTAATTCAGCAGCCAACGGGGCTTGAATTCAAGACCCTGAGATCCCAAGCCAGCCACCCTAACCACGAAGCCAAAACCAGGCTTCATATTGTTACATGGGGGGGGGGTGTAACAATAGCCATATTGTATTAAAAATTGGTTGGTCCATGTTATCACGTTGGTTAGATTACTCTTGTATTCGCTATTTGTCCAGAGTCGTATGGTGTATTGTAAAACGTGCACAGAGGAGGCAGTGAGTGATGACTTTAAGGCATTATAGAGTAATATTGTATTGTGTAAAACATTTTGTAAAGGCGAGGCCAGGTGAGGACATGTGGCATTTAACACCAAAGCCACAAATAAAGCACTCTGCACTTTAAAAGAACATCATTACAGACTGTTCACCTGATAGGCTGTAAGCCATGGCAGAGAGGTTGGCTGCAGAGCCCTGGAGAGGGTTGGAAGACCTTTTTTATTGGGGCTGTTCTGTGGGGCAGGATGGCTGGGAAGACAGTAACACCGAAAGAAGCAGTGGCTAATGAAGGGAGCCACCACCCACAAAGAATGTCCTAGAGATTACGAGGGCTGTGACTGTGCTAACGTGCACCAGTTGCACCTTGAACTTCAAGAGAGCAACATCACTCTTATCCCTGTCTTCTTGGCTGTCTTCCTCATCATTATTGCGTATTACCCCTCATCGTCATTCGTTGTTCCATGCAACCTCATCCTGTTGTGACCTGCATGCTACCAGCTTTGTGCTTGCTTGTTTGCCTTTGCCTGCTCCTTTGTTGTGTGAATTTGGTATTTCGCGCTATTGGGGGTTATTTCTTTTCATTGTACATTAAAGTGCATGTGCCTCACTACTCATTTGTCTTTTGAGTGCCTGGTCTGTTCCAGTTATTTATTATTAGCGTCTTGTCTCTCCATTCCCATATACCTTGTATAAACCCCATTTTAATTTTAGGAAAAGTCTTCCCGCCTTTTTACCTTTCACACACATTCCACTGCCAGGTTCGGCTTCGTTGGTGTGAGCCTTGAGGATTAGTGGTAATGTTAAACACAGTAACTATAAATCCCGTTTCGGACCTTCGCTTGGGTCTTGTACCCCTGGCGCAGACAGTCAGTCACTCTGTGTTAATGGAACCGACTGACTCGTCAATATAAAACATTATATATGTATATGGTAGTTTTATTATTACATTTTCAGATTGTCATGTTTAACAACTGTTCATATTTACTCCTGTATTTGACCGGACTGAATAATGTGGGGGATGGTTAATATGCAGCTGTGATTGGTTAACTTTGGTGACTGTCAAATCTGCCCACACTAATTATTCTCTCTCTACAAAATAAATGGTGGCTATTTTAACGCTGCTTTACTTCCCTTTTTAACATTGGGCCACGAGTTTCACACTTTCCCTATGACGTTTTCTAGTTACACCCTCTTAATTTTGTTTCACCTGTGTTGTCTGTTGCAGCCACATTGGTGAAGAATGCAAAGTTGACTTCCTGAATATGAAACTTGGTGGACATCTTGTGCGCCGCTTCTCCACTGCGAGCTCTATCTCCAAGCCCGGGCACTTCATTCTCACCACTAAGTGGTGCTGGTACTGGAAAGTTCAGGATGGCTGCTGGCGAGAGTACGTTTTAGAGGTGTGTCTCAAATTTTTGGGTGTTTTCAAGTAGAATAGAGCAAGTTTTGTGGCTTTTTGAGTACATGATTGTGATGAGAAGAGATTATTGTTGACTACCTGTGCCCTTTGACATATCTAGCGATAGAAAGTGATGAATGTTCCACTCATCACTGTGGAGGAATAGAAAGTGGTCGGTGGGTTTGACTACGGTTTACTCCACACACTAATTTAATTTATCCTTGCTTGGTTACCAGAATCATTCTTCAAGAAAGTATGAGATGCATGGGTTGATTTGGGCACTTAGTTGGGTTGAAGGAGCTCAAATCCATGGAAAATGGTATTTGCAAAAATGTTATTCTGACAATATTGCCCTTCAACTACAAGACCTATCAGCTTACTTCCAATCATCAGCAAGGTCATGGAATTCACCATCACAGTTGATATGAAAACCTCCTTTTCTCCAACAACCTCATCTCAAATCACCAATTTGGTTTCAGACTGTCACTCTGTCTTGGACATGCTGCTTCTACTCATCCAACAATGGATGGAAGCCCTCGATGTCAGACATGAGTTCAGGGCTTTCTCCTTGGACATATCTCCTGCTTTTGATACAAGCTATCATCTTGCCTTGCTTTTCAAACTGTCTACCCATAGCATCCAAGGCCAACTCTGCATATGGCTCTTACTGATTTCTGCTAATCTCATAGCCAATGTGGGAATCCTTTCATCTCCTCTCACTGTCAAGGCTGGAGTGCCCCCAAGGCAGTGTTCTGGGCCCAATCCTATTTCTGATCTTCATCAATGATCTCTCTGACTGGAAAATCCTCCATATGTATTTGCTGATGACTCCACCCTCTGCTGTGACATTCCTCATCCTTCAGACAGACGGGCTGCAGCCTTTTCCCCCCTTCAGACTTTACAAAATCACAAGCTCATCAAACACTTGGAATATGTGTTTCAATCCTTACAAATCTCGCACTCTCACTATCCCTCTTTGAAAGGACTCTTTGGCAACCCCCCCCCCCCACACCCCTATCTACTTCCTTAACAATCCTCTTGAGGAGGTTCAGTCATTCAAACTCCTTGGTCTCACTATCGGCCATGATCTTTCTTGGGGAAACTACATTTCAAAGTTGGCCTCCAAAGCCAGCCGCCGAATGGACATCCTCCATGGTACACAGTCCTTCCTTGGCATTCCTGAACTCCTATTCTGAACTTCTATGGCACTCCTGAAAACAAGTTTTGGACTTCTTTTTAAAATCTTTTGATCCATCCTGTCTTGAATGCATGCAAGAGACTGATGGTTGATGAATTGCTGCTTTTGAGATGGATGGCTGATCACAAAGAAATTTTAAATAAACCCAGACAGTCTTGAGACGAAAGGACAGAGGAAGGGTCTTTGAAAAAAATTGCAAATTGCATTTCAGAGCACGATCTATATATTTGCTAACAGTTGCGATTTTGTTTGAATGTCAAAATTCTCCAATGAGCGTGAGTGGCAAATTTGATTGGTTGAGATGACGTAAAATGGTATATTTTGTCCAAGTACAGTACTGCTAAACAGAAGGAGTTTGAATGTGCCAAGAAGGCCATTTGTGTTCTTCACAGTCAAAGTACATCATTAAATTGAAATAAATGAAAGATTTTAAAGGCTGTTGAAAAAAAACTAAACAACTTTTTTCAGAAGTTTACCGCCGTTGATGCAGCGTGTTTTTTTTTTTTTTACACCATCTTATTAAACACGTTACATTAGTTATTTGTTCCCTTTGTTTGTGTCCTTTTTGACATTGCTAAAAACAGTAAGGTTCCTGTTTGGAATGATATTCAATTTTGTTTGACTGTCAGACAGACTAAAAAAAAAATTACCTAATGCCTCTGTGCATGCGCGATCAGGACGAACGAGATTCCATACAATTTGCCAAATTCAGAGTCAAGGTACTGCTAAGCTGCAGGTTCATGTTGTTATTTGTGCTCTACAGTGTTGTAAACGATATTCAATTGAAATTCAGTTTCGTGATCATAAACTGACACACACACACACACACACACACACACACACACACACACACACACACACACACACACACACACACACACACACACACACACTGAGCCATTTGCTTAATCCTGCTTTTTTCTTCGTGCAAACAGGATAAAAATTAATATAATGCCTGTGGATGGATATCTTGATGAACTAGTCAAAAATTGTCCGGATCTGGATCCGGACCCAAACCAAAATTGCTGCATGAGTATAGGAAGTGAGAAATCTCGGAATGAAGGCAGTGTTATATGCCACAGACAGCAGAGCTTGCCAAGTTAATCAGGATGTGAGACTCAGTTGAATACTTCATATATGTCCAAGGAGATAGTCATAACTTCTTGATTGAGATTTAGGGCCTCCAATCATTGCTGGGATGAGATGATGCAAGATGAGCTATATAGTACATCTCTCCAAGAATGAGATGAGCAGCTCATGTCCAAAGTTGAGAGATTGGGGCAAAATCAAAACTGATGGTAAGACCCCTCTATACAATCTTCTATGAATGATGATAAGACGGAAGCACTTTTTATTGTTCTTTCAATGACATTTCACTTTGATTGGCGCAAACAGCCCCACACACATCTCGAGGAACAATAATTGGCAACCTTCTTCTGCAAATGCCATGGATCTGTCTGTCTCTCTGTCTCCTCTCTGTCTCCTGTCTTCTCTCTGTCTCTGTCTCTGTCTCTGTCTCTGTCTCTGTCTCTCTCTCTCTCTCTCTCTCTCTCTCTCTCTCTCTCTCTCTCTCTCTCTCTCTCTCTGTCTCTCTCTCTCTCTGTCTCTCTCTCTCTGTCTCTCTCTCTCTCTCTGTCTCTCTGTCTCTCTCTCTCTCTCTGTCTCTCTGTCTCTCTCTCTCTCTGTCTCTCTGTCTCTCTGTCTCTCTGTCTCTCTCTCTCTCTCTCTCTGTCTCTCTGTCTCTCTGTCTCTCTGTCTCTCTGTCTCTCTGTCTCTCTGTCTCTCTGTCTCTGTCTCTGTCTCTGTCTCTCTCTCGCCCCCTGCTGGCTGTTGGTACGTTGTGTGTACTGTCATAGCCGCTCCTTGTTTCGTGTCGTGAGTACTCCTCCTCTGCTGTGCTGTTTGGTGTTTCCACTTTCCCCATTTTTCGTTTCCCATGTGTTCGTTTTCTGCTTGTGGACTTTTCCCGTGGTTTTTTTTTTTCCTTCCTGTCTGGAGAAGAAAGAGAGAGAGAGCCCACGGTCTCGTGTCGAGAAAATCGTAGGCCGAAGGCCTGGCATGGCCGCCAGGGGAGGTTTTTCTCGTTCACTGCGACAGTGTTCTTTGTTAATTCTCAACTTTAATCGTTGATTTCTTGGTGTTTGTGAAAACGCCTTATTTCTCTCGATAAAGTTTACTAACTTGTTTTCTTGAGTTAGAATGGCGGGCGAACGTTTCCGTGTCGAGATGTTCGAGTCACTAAGTCGTAAACACGCTGTTTTTTGCTTCCCTCCCAGTGAGGTGGAACTTAACGATGTGCTTTCCATCATTGGTAACATCGTTGGTTTACATAATATTCGTGCTGCTTCTCGCATGAATAAGAAGTTTGTCGTGTTTGTGTCGGAGGAACACATGGTCGCCACGGTGGTTGGGCATGGCCTGTTCATCGAACCGAACACTTACCTCTCTGTGTTCGCTTTGCAGGCCCCAACAGTTAAAGTTAACATTAATAATATTCCACCATTTATATGGAACCAGGACTAGTGTAACCAGTTAACCAAGTTCGGTAAGGTTGTGTCGAGGATCTCAATGGTGCCGATGCATCATGTTAGCGATAAAATTAAACACGTCATGTCCTTTAAAAGAGTGGTTTACATGATACTACCTGAAAATGGAAAAACACTGAATGTTGTACTCAGTGTAAAAGTCGATGGGTTTGAATGTAAAATGTATGCCTCCTCGGAGGTTATAACGTGTTTTGGGTGTGGAGCTTCCAGGCATGTGAAGAGTGTTTGTCCCAATGCGGTTACACCGCAAGAAAGTGAAGGTGCGGTGAGGAACGATTCTTCCTCACCACAAACTAATGGGGTGAGGGTGAATCAACGAATTCAACTCGTCCACCCCGACCGGCGTTGGAGAGAGAGTGTGTAATCATGACGTAATTAATCCACCCCCACCAAACGAGGAAGTGAAATTGGTTGCTTCCTCTCTACCATCCACTGTACAGGACAGTGTGGACGATATGGAGGTATCTGTTACGGATACCAGGAAAAAAGGCCAAAAACTGTCAAATGTTGATGCCTTTGATGCTAAGGAGCAGAATTAGGTCCAGATCGTGTCAGGCTCGGTGGACCTCCAAGGTACGTCTCACATTGGAAACCCCTTGGTGGTACCGTAGTTGTGTGCGGATGTGGAAACTTCGCTTGCTCCACTGGCCGACTCTGAGTGGGACACAGAGAACAGTGAAGTATCTCAGGATGTTTTAAGTGTTTGTCCTGTTAGCCAAACTTGTTCAGATGAGTTAACAGCTATGTCTGACAGTGATGGAGAAATAGATAAAGGGGAAAATCCCTGTGAGTTAAATGTCAACCCCTCCCTCACAGATGATGATGTAAGGGTTGTCGAGGGAAAGGACATGGGCAAGGCAAATTCGGAGGGGTCCATAAACAGAGCAGAACTTTCTGTTGAGCCAAAAGTAAGTGTTCCACAAGTAATAGGAGAGGCCATAGATGAAGCACTTGATTCAGATGAAACCTCTTCAACCCCACATTTCAGTGCTTTAAGCTCTCAAGAGGATGAATGGGGTAAACGACACAACCTTAGTGTCTCAAGAAAATGTGACTAAATTCCTGGATGATACATTCAGGAAAAGATACGTAAAGATCAAAGATTACTTCCCGAATTTACACAATTTCATGAAAACAGCAAGGAGTATGATTCGTGAACCGTATCAGGTTAACATGTCAGATCCTCAATTCCAAAGGTTCAGGAAATGTGTTACTCGCGCTGGTAAAGAGCTTCAAGAATAACTAACAGAATGGAGATAAAAGTAGCATCCCTGAACATCAATGGAGGGTGCAGTTGTGTGTGTCGCCTCCAGGTATTTCAGCTCTTCCAAAATGAAAAAATTGATGTGCTAATGCTGCAGGAGATGCATGCAAATCAGTCTTCTGAGGATGAGTGGTGTAAAATCTTTAAAGGTTGTCTTTTTTCTCGAGTACGCTTGTTGAGGCCAAGGCTGGTGTGGCAATAGTGTTGCATCCTCAACTTCAGCCTTCGGAGATAACTTGTAAGGAAACTTGCAAAGGTTACTTACTGTCTGTGCAATTTGTCAGTAGTAACCTAAAGATTTGCATGACAAAATGTTTACTGTCCTAGTGCTAACTCTGAAAGAGGTGCCTTTCTGTACAAGTTCGCAGAGTTTGTAAGCACCATTGACTTAACCATGTTGTTGTGTCTGGGGGGTGACTACAACTGCACCCTCAACCCACAACTTGATCGGAACACTTGTGAGCCTCATCCACCCAGTGCAAGGCCTTTGGCACAGCTCGTCAAAAAGTTTAAACTGGTGGATGTGTGGCGGGTACAAAACCATAATATCCGTCAGTATACATGGGTTTGTGCATCAAGAAATGTTTTGACGATGGCTCGCCGAGACAGATTTTATGTTAATCATGAAATGGTAAACATTGTTAAGAACTCTTATATAAGGTCGTCTGGTATTTCCGATCATCACATGATAGTTATGGTGTGTGGCTTTCCTCATCATGTCTGTGGAAGTGCATATTGGACTTTTAATTTGAAACTTTTACAAAGTGCACATTTTATAGAAGCTTTTAAAATGGTATGGGAAAAATGTGAGTCACAAAAGGGTTCATATTTGAACTTAAGACAATGGTGGGACTGCACAAAGTCCCAAATCAAATGTTTTTGCCAACAATACTGCTCTTACAGCACATACAACGCTTTTGGTGTGATATCTGCTTTAAAAAACGATATACTTATCTGTGGGCAGAAAGCTGGATTGTCTAACGTGAATGTCCAGCAGTTGTCGGAGAAAAGGACCCTTCTGGCTGAAATGGTGAAAGAGCGGGCGGCCGGTGCATTCGTCCGACTGCGGAACGAAAAAAATCTAACTTGACACACCAATCAAAGGGTTCTTCAATTTGGAAAAAATGGTCAAGACCTCTCAACAAATCCATGCTTTGTGCTCTTCTGGTGGTGATTTGTTGACCTCCCAGAGTGATATCAACCATGAACTACAAGACTATTTTTCTAAACTCTTCGCAAAAAGAGCTGTGAATGAGGAGAATAGGAATGTGATGCTTGAACAGCTCCCTTCTCTGTCTGAAGACCAACAACAATTACTTGAGCCTGGCATTTCTCTTGGAGAACTTACTGCTACGCTCAAGGATGGCAAAGCCCCTGGACTAGACGGCCTTCCGGCTGAATTTTCTAAGGCTTTCTGGGACATTCTAGGTCCTACTCTTCTTGAGGTCTTTCAGGAGAGGGTTGAACAAGGTGAATTGCCATTGAGCTGCCGGAGGGCAGTTTTGTGTCTCCTTCCGAAGAAAGGAAACCTGCATGAGACCGCAAATTGGCGGCCTGTGTCACTCCTCAACACGGACTATAAAATATTGTCAAAAGCACTTGCAACCCGTCTAAAGGAAGTCATCTCTTTCTTGATTGGCACTGATCAATCATACTGTGTTCCAGAACGTTCCATAAACGATCATTTTTTTTGGTGAGAGACTTGATCAGTCTCAGTCAAACTACATCTCCTGGTTTTGGTTTATTACTTTTAGATCAAGAAAATGCTTTTGACAGTGTTAACCATTCTTTTTTGTTTGATGTTTTCAGGAGAACAGGGTTTGGGGAAAAATTTATTGCTTATGTTAAGTTATTGGACAAAAATGCATCTTGCCTGCTGAAGGTTAATATAATAATAGTCTTTGTTACCCCTTCCCCTTTCAGCGAGGCATCCGTCAGGGCTGTGCGCTATCAGGCATGCTCTACAATCTATCCGTTGAACCTTTATTAGTTTTACTTTGGAACTCAGTGTTAGGAGTCTCTCTTTCACAAAACTCTCAAAGTCGTTGTTTCAGCTTATGCTGATGATATTTGTGTTGCTATTGCAAATCAAAAAGATGTTTCTGAGGTCTTTCGTTGCCTTACCCAGTTTGAGCTTGCTTCTACTGCAAGGGTAAATTGGAAAAAAAAAAGTGTAGCTTTCTGGGTGGGCCCCAGATCGCCTTCCTCGTCCCTGCCTGTTTTACCAGAAGGAATACAGTGGAGTAGTGAGGGGTTTAAATATTTAGGCTTATTTCTCGGAATTGAAGCGTATGAACAAAAAAATTGGGAGCACTTCCTGGAAAAAATTGAATTGAAACTGGTAAGGTGGAGAAGATTGTCTCAACTTCTCTCGCTTAAGACACGGGTATCAATCATAAATAACCTGGTGGTTCCATTTATTTGGCATAGAGTTATCCCACTTGAACCTCCGAGATACTTGGTCACAGGCATGCAGAGGGTTCTGACTGATTTTTTTCTGGGGTGGCCACCATTGGCTGGGCCCAGACGTGGTCTGCAGACCCCGAAATGCAGGTGGTCAAAATCTGATGCATATCCCAAGTCGAATAATGGCATTCCGAATTTCTACGATGAAGCGCCTACTGTACAGTGAGTGTTCCTTGGTGACCTCTAACAAGCGCCTGGTTGCAGAAAGTGGAAGGTCTGAAATATGACCGTGAACTTTTCCTCATCAACCTGCAACACGTTGACATGTCTCAGCTCCCCAGTTTTCATCAGAGCCTTTTGAATGCTTGGCAAGTCCTCGGAGTGCAATGTTTAGAGGTAGTGGGGCAACAGCTAAATATAGCATAACAATTGTGCATTTTGTGAGGAAAGCACTAAATTTGGCACACTCGTAGCCTAACATATTATGAACAGATTTGAATATTGGTCCATCTCAAATTCAGCCGCTGATGGCTGTGGCAGCCTTTTTCCACTGCCATCAAAAATTTTGAGATGGCCCAATCTCAAATGGCCCGTAAAATCTCCGTGTAAATGTAATTATGTGGTGGTGGCAGAGTGTATTACAATTTCCAAATTTCATTTGGCTACAAAGTGTGACTTATTCACGTTTCTCTTTCCGCACAATGCCGGAAAAATCCCGAACCAGCTACAAATGGTCATCCTGGTGCTTCACAGGTCGGGCATTTCATCAATGTGTGTGCTGTCCCTCGGATGGATGTTAAACGGGAGTTCCATCCTCCAGCATTATGTGGTGGACATTAAAGATCCCATGATGAGCTTCACAAAGGGTAAGTGAGCTATCCCTAGCACCATGACCAAATTCCAAATTCCTGCTCCTGCTATTGGGAAGGCAATGGTAAATCACCCAGTATAATCTTTGGCAAGAAACTACTTTGGTAGCACCGACGCTCTGTAACAGAGTATGGTACATTGGATGTATGTATGTGTATGTGTATACTGCATATAATTTTGTTTATTCATTTATTTATTGCATTACCTGCACAATTTATTTGCCTGAAATAGTTCCCTTCACTTTGTTCTTGTTTTGCAGAAGGATTCAAAGGCACCAGTGACTTCAGAGATCCTTGAAAAGTCCTATCAGGAAAACAAGCATGGCGTTGTGAAGTTTGAAGCTGGACCATGGAAGTATACTTTGTCTTTTGCAGGTAAAGATTTTCACTGTAGTTATTGGTATTTTATTTTCAAGATGCGTTTTAATCTCCAGATGAGTTCCTTAACAGGGCCTAAACTATATTTTCATTAGTCTTTTCCTTCCAAGCCAAATTTTTGGTTGATATAATATTATTAGTTGGTAGCCTTGAGTTGTTCCACAAGCGGATGTTTTTCTGCTGTCCCCTGCCCCTTGCTTCTATTTTTGTAATAACTATGCCACTTTACTCATCCGTCCCATTCCCATGCCCACCACACATCATGAACACGGTCCCACCATTCATGTGAGCAGGTTGGTGACACAGACTCTTGGGCTGCCTCATGCAGTTGTAAAAAGATGGTTCTGTGGGGTGCTCAGCTTATGTGGGAGCAAAAAAACCCTATGCTTTGGCCTCATGTGAATGCCAATAATTTTGAGAACTTTAGATTCCAAAGAATCCAGGAGAGACAGATGTGATGCTATGGCTAATGCCTTATAGACTGAGTCGCTCTGATTTTCCAACAAAATATTTGGATCAACGGATGGTTCCCAGTCTGTAGCTGGCTTTGGAGGCCAGTTTCTCTCTGTGTTTGGCCCAGGAAAGGTCATAGCTGATGGTGAGGCCCAGAACTTCAAGAGAAGGGACCTCTTTCAGTGGATAAACATGGAAATAGATACGTGGGTTCATTTGACATTCCATCAAGCAATAAAGGGAGACTGAGATTTACCAGGATTGAAAGACATGTTCCATTTGTTAGCCCAGCATCTAAACATTTTCGGACACACACACACACACACACACACACACACACACACACACACACACACACACACACACACACACACACACACACACACACAAACACACATGCACGTGCTGCAATACTCTCGCATCGCCTTTGGGTCGAGACTAATAATTCTTCAAACATTCAATTCCCTGTCATTTTCTCTTCCAGGAAACAACTCGTCATGTTTTACACAGTAGAGAACATCTTACTCAATCTGTTAGACAACAGCACCTTCCCTTGTACATAAATTCCATAAAAATACTCGCTATAGTTTTCCTTTCAATCAAATGCCTCATGGCTTTGGAACAAACTCCCAATTTCACTGAGAAATATAACGACAGTTGAATCTTTTTCAATGTACCTAAAGACTTGTTTATACCCTTCTGTTTGGCTGTTTTTCACTGTATATATATATATATATGTATATATATATATATATATATATATATATATATATATATATATATATATATATATATATATATATATATATATATATATATCTCTCTCTCTCTCTCTCTCTCTCTCTCTCTCTCTCTCTCTCTCTCTCTCTCTCTCTCTCTCTCTCTCTCTCTCTCTCTCTCTCTCTCTCTCTCTCTCTCTCTCTCTCTCTCTCTCTCTCTCTCTCTCTCCCGCTGGTGATGCGTGAGTTGAGTGCAGTGTCATGGCGGCTCCTTGCGTTGGGGCTTTGTAGCTGTCTGTGTTTGTGGTTTGTCTCCCCACCCTCCCCTTTGCAGTGTGTCTTTGTGTATTCCCCCTTTCAAGATAACCCCCCTCCCTATTGATACAGAGAGTGAGAGAGTCGAGAGCGCACGCAGTGGTACCGTTGAGGGTTCCCGATTGGGGCATTTCCGTCCTCGTTTTTCTCACTTTGTGTTATAAATTATAATCTATTTCTCCTTTTTCGTAATTTTTATTTTTATATATATATTTAGTTCGTTTATCGGAGCCTTTCGGCTTCGCTAATATTTTGTTTATTTAAACGTGGAATCGATGGCAGATCGCTCTGGTTACACGGCTTTTGAAACTCTAACCAGGAAACACGGGTTACTTTGTATGCCTTCGTCGGGAATCGACGTGGAGGCCGTTGTCCTCGCTGTTGGGGAGTTAATCGGTTTGGAGAATGTAAAAGCAGCTTCTCGTATGAATAAACGTGGTAATCTTTGTTTCCACAGTAAACATGGTTGCTCAAGTAGTCAAGCATGGGCTTTTTTTTCCTCCCGACGTGTTTGTCCAGGTATGTCCTCTCAACGTGCCGGCAGTTCGGGTTTCCCTCTGTAATATTCCTCCATTCATTAAGAACACAGAACTGGTTCACAACCTCAACAAACTTGGTTCTGTTGTTTCCTCAGTTTTTATGATTCCTTTACGAGGGAAAAATAACCATTTAAACCATATCATGTCCTTTCGTCGTTTTGTATGTGTGATTTTACCGTGTGGTGTAACCTCATTAAATGCGGTGTTGCCCTTCAAGGTCAAAGAGCACACTTATATTGTCTTTGTCTCTACAGAGTCTCTAGTTTGCTTTGAGTGAGGTCAATATGGTCATTTAAAAGACTCCTGCCCGAATAGGTCCATGGGTGGAGTCACGAGCCTGGCTGATGATGTACACCAGGGTGCTACTGAGATTACTGTTGATAATGTTAAAAGTATGGGTGCTGAGAGCCCCACTGTAGACATTCAGAAAAATAGGAAAAGAACCCTCTCATCTTCCCCTGATCTCAACGAGCCCGAGAATAAGGTCTTGGCTGGTCCCCCAACCTTTGCTCAAGTGGTTAGGAAAGGAGTACAACCTCCTCCTCAGCACTCACCTCCAGCTGAAGTAATTCCTCAACCTGCTCTACTTTCAGAGTCGGTTGAGGATCGTGTGATAAATATCGGGAACTTATGTGTTGTCCAGACTGCACCCGAGTCTCTTGGGTGTTCTGAGGTTCAACCTCCATGTGAGGTTGAGCCTCCCTGTTTGTCCCTTGTTGAACCTTGTGTTGATTGTGTCCCCCCTCTCTCTAAGGGGAGTGGTGAATGTGTACTAACTCGTGATCTGTCTGTGATTGGCTCATCCATTGTGGTAGCTGAGCCCTATCAAGCTCATGTGCAGCAGAATGCTCAATATGAAATCTCAGTGTTGCTTTGATGAGCCCATTTCTTCAGCAATGGATTCTTAATGTAATGGATTCTCAATGCAATGATTGTGACTCTGATGGGGATTCTTCTGTTGCCTCACTAAGTGATGGTGAGGCCGACTTCCCATCACAGCGTGCTTCTGGAGATTCCATCCCTCCTACTGAAATCATGGATTTCTTAAAAAAAAACTTCTCGTAAAAGGCGCGTCAAAATTAGCGATTTCTTCGCTGATACTCGCGCCTTCATTATTGGCACTCAGGGTGTTGTCCAACAATCTGCAACACTTCATGTTTCTGATAACTCGCTTAAAACATTGAAAAGGTATCTTGTTAGAGCAAGGAAATAATTAACCCCATAATGGCTGAGGTGCTGCTTATGTCTTCATGAATATAGTGAGTTTGAATATTAATGGTGGACGCAGTCAGCTGCGTCGGTCGCAGACTGTGCAATTAGCCAGGAAGGAAAAAATTGATATCCTCTTAATTACAAGAGACTCGTGCCGCTCCAGACTGTATGGCTGATTGGCAGCAGCAGCTGAATGGCACTTGGTTTTTTTAGTAATACAGATTCTGTGAGCACAGGTATTGCTTTTTTTGTTAGTCCGCGTTTGTCTGTCTCTCCCCCTATTTTTAAAGAAATCATCCCAGGCTATCTCGCCTTTCGAGCTTGATTACAATCAGAAACGATTTGTTTTTGTTAATGTTTATGCTCCAAGTGGCAGTGCAGATAGAGGAGCTTTTTTAATGATTCCTTTCATTTCTTGCAACATCTATCTATCTTCTGATACCTTGTTGTGCTTAACCGTGGAATTTAACTGTACGTTGAACCCAACTTTAGATCGGAACAGTGCAGAGCCACATCCAGCATCAAGTCGGCCTCTTTCCAATATTATATCACACCATGATCTTAACGATTCAGTATATGGTGGCAACAACACCCGAACCGACAACAATTCAGCTGGTGTCGGGTTTTACTTAATCAACTTTCACTTGCTTGACTTGATAAATATTACATTCCTAAAGGCCCTGTCACACCTTGACGATTTAGCCAGCGTATGCCTGACGTATGAAAAATTTGGCTAAAATGCTGGCACACGACGAATACGTTATGGGTAAGTTTGTATATGTTAACAGCATGCTGACATGCGTCGTAGTACACTGGCATACGTTGTAGTACGCCGAGCTGTTAGACAAATTTTCCATGCTTGAAATTTTTCGACGTATGCTAGCGTATGACTCACACGTTCCGCATAATGCTGGCCATAAGTTGTAGGCACGTTGCGCGATCATTGACACACGTCGACACACGTTACTTGTATGTTACTCATAAGTCGAAACACGTCAAGGTAATGTTTAGCGTACCCGAAACTTATTTCTATCCTATGAGTAACGTGTTGTAGGCACGTTACGCGATCGTTGACACACGTCGACACACGTTACTTGTACGTTACTCATAAGTCGAAACACGTCAATGTAATGGTTAGCCAGACTCCCTGTTTTTGTTTTTTGTCAATCCAGACTCCCTGTTTTTGTTTTTTGTTATTTTTTTCTTCGGTACGACGGTGATGTTGACATTTCAATTTCTAGTGCGGTTATAATATAATATAATTAATAGGCTGCCGCTCAAAGATTTTAATCATAACCACACGAGAAATCGAAGTGTCAACATCAGCGTCATACCCAAGAAAAAAAAAACAGGGAGTCTAGAACACTAACACTAACCATTACCTCAACGTGTTTCGAATTATGAGTAACGTACAAGTAATGTGTGTCGACGTGTGTCAACGATCGCGTAACGTGCCTACAACTTATGGCCAGCGTATGCGGAACGTGTGTCATACGCCGAGTACGTCGATAAATTTTCAACATGCTGAAAATTTCTCGACGTACTCGGCGTATGACGACATATGCCAGCGTACTACGACATTTGCCAGCGTGCTCTTAATGTATACAAAACTTACCCATAACGTATTCGACGTGTGCCAGCTTGGTTCGGCAAATTTTTCATACGTCGGCATACGCTGGCTAAAACGTCAAGGTGTGACAGCGGCTTCACACTTCGATGTCTAGTGCGGTTATGATTTGAATCGTCGAGCCGCAGCCTATTAATAGCATACGTCACGATCGTCGGCGATACGCTGCCGTGCGCTATGCATAAGTTTGACTATCATTGTGCATAGGTTGTGAACGCCGACAACACGCTCAGCATTCGTTGGTATAAGTTATCTATATGTGATTGAAACGTTCTGTGTACGTTACTAATACGTTATGCATACATCCATCACGTTATTATATGCCCAAAACTTAAAAAAAACATCAATAGTTCAGCGTACGCCAGCGTTTTACATACATTTTGATACCTTGCCATACGCTGGCGAAAACATCAAGGTGTGACAGCCCCTTAACTCTGCTATCAATCTTTTGACACGTACAGATGTCATAAATGAAAATCACCCTTTACCAAGGTATTTGAGGAGAGATGTTGTACTTGAGAGAAAGGCTGTTTAATATCATTTATCAAGGTACGTGCACACGGAGTGAGGCAACACCAAGAACATCAATAACCTTAAGGATGCTCGGAGGGCACCGTCACTATCTGAGATGGTTATATTGCCCTCTTATATACTCGGTTTTATCCTTGGACAAATGTTTATCTCACATTTTGTCCTTTTAACCTAACCAGCTGCAATGAGTTGGCTCATTGTGTTACAGGAATGGTGAAACAACGTAGAGATAAGAGCACGTAACGGTTCACTCCCCAGTCCTGCTCTCACAATGCTCCTTTGAATTACTCAAGGTCAATTATAATCATTTTTCTGCATACACTGCTCGAATTGTCCCTTTTCTCAAGCAGCCAGCCAAGAGTATACTTTGATTATCACCAAGCCTGCAAAAAACATGTAATTACTTCTAAAGCAAAGCTAATAGAAAAAGGTACGATTCCCGACACAGATATTGTTCCTTCTGGTTTCTCTGACCATTCCTTCGTAAAACTGTGCTTGTCACTTCCTGGTTTTAAACACCACACATTGTATTGCTGTTTTAATACTCCTCTTCTGAGCGATCCTTTTTTCAAGTAATTCTTCAAGGTTTTTTGGGAGAGTGTTTTGTATCTACAACATCAGTTTTTAAATCTCTGTCAGTGGTGGGACTATGCCAAGGCGCAAATCCGTGTCTTCTGTCAGCAATACAAAACGAATTGCTTCCGAAGTAAACAATTATGTATTGACGCCTTAAAACAAGAGATTCTTTGACTACAGGGAGGGGCTGAGGACCTCGGTGATGATAAAAGGTGTTAACTCCTCTACGAAAAACAAACTCTGCTTAAGGAACTAGTTCAAGGCAATAGTATCGGTGCCTTAGTCAGGCTGAGAGTCAGTGGTTTACTGTCTGCAGACACGTGTTGTAAAGATTTTTTTAAGTTTGAGAAGACAACCAAGGCGAGCCAGCAATTACTTAGTCTTCAGTCGAGTGATGGGCATATTCTGGATAACAATACAGAAATTGTCCACTTTCTTTGAGCGTATTTTGAGAGTGTGTTTTCCTTTCAATCTAACGATATGCCTGCAATGCAAAATATTGCAACTAATTTACCACAGATAGATAGATGAGCAGCAGCAATACTTCTTGGATGAAAACATTAGTCTTCATGAACTTAAAACTGCACTGGATGGCCTTGTTGACCATTAGGCTCCTGGCTTTGATGGGTTGCCAGCTGAGTTTTATAAAACTTTCTGGGATTTGTTTGACCCTGCTTTGCTCTCAGTTTTTTATACAGCCTCCAGGAAGGCTTATTACCCCTTAGTTGTTGACGTGCAGTTGTTTGCCTTATCCTTAAGAAGAGGGATCTGCAACTGATACAGAACTGATGCCCAATATCTCTTCTCTGTGTAGATTACAAGATAGTGTGTAGACTGTAGACTAAAGCACTTGCTAACCGTGTGAAGACTGTTTTAAGCACGGTTATACATCAGGATCATTCGTATTGTGTTATGCACAGATCTATGCATGATAACATTTGTATGGTATGAGACTTGTAGGATGTGTGTGAAATCCAGTAACAATATATAGACTGGTGGTGGGAGGGGGAGAATCACCACCGGAAGAGGGACAAATTTTCATCCAACTTTTCTAGATCAGTTTTTTGTGTAGATGACGAATATGAAAGGTGATCAGCCAGGTTCGGGGGCGTTTCCGAGATATTGCGGGTTAAATGTCAACCGGGGTCAAATTTAGCCAATTATGAGTTTTTACTATAAAACTGATTATGAAAGCTAAAATGCAGTATTTTTATGACTCGTTTATGCTTTCTAGTGTCTAATCTTTATAAAAAATAAAAAAACACAACATCTTTTTATGGGTGACCTTAACTCAAAGGTCAAAGGTCAACAAATAACAACCGATGCAAAAACTGATACGATGCTGACACCCAGATAATTTAGTTGCTCAAAATAGTAATCATCTAATGTTTCATCTAAGCTAAACTAGAGGTGCGGGCCGTCCTACGTCCGTTCTTTCTGCCCCACCGTTGTAGCGTGCCACAAGGGCACCCACTTGCCCCCAAAAGTTTTTTTTTATTTAGTTTTTTTCTATTTAAATTTTATTATCAAATGTCGTTTCTAACCACTATAGTAATAAAAATTCATGCATTGTCTATTGATTTTTATTCAGACATTGCCTTAAAAAATATATCACACATTTTTCTTTAAAATATCTGAAAATCTTTTTCTTAATGCATAAATGCCCTTTTGTCTGAACTGCCCCTGCTCCTCATAGATTCTGGATGAAACATTAAAATGCTTTAGTATGTAATACCCCTAAAACATGTTTCAATCAGGTACAGTCAGATGAATCAACAGTTATTACAGTTAAGAAATCTAGCTAAAGACAGTGGAAGTAGTATACCTACGTGACTGGATACAATCACCAAATATAGATGTTGGTTGGACATTTCATCACAATCACTGTCTTCACTGTAGTCTGATAACTGATCTTCACTATCTTCATCAGAAATATTCCACAGAAGTTCCACAACATCCACAGAATTTGGTATATCAACCCAATGGATTGATAAATCTTCAGTCTGCCCATGGTTTACTGGAGTGTCCAAGAATTGCTGGGGTCTGTGAGCCAGACGCCACATCCTGGCTACATAGTTACTTCAAGCTGAATGTAATGCCAGTGCTGACTCACATGGGGGTAATGCACACAGATCAGCTACCTTGCCGTCACGAAATCGAATGAATATAATGAATATAGTTATGAATATAACGAATATAATGAATATAACGAATGAATATAGTTCATTGGAGTTTGTTTGACACTGGTGTTGATAATTATCTGGTGAGGTGGCAGTGGATGGTTTTGAGCTTATCCGTGTATAATCTTTGTAACGCTTTCTATGCATCATAAATTCCTTTGCTATGAGATCTTGGCCCTCTATTGCCAACATCATCCCATAATCATTTTTCAGGCTTGCAGCTTGCATGATTCTCTCACATGCTGATTTCGTCTGGATTACTGCTATTTGCTGTTTTTCCCGTCAACTTTTATGGGTTTCGCTGTACTACAGTTTGGATTCATACATTTCTTAGGGAACATACCCCTGCTATCACTCGATCCTACATTTCTATTTTTCCTCGCAATTAGTCTTTCATCCGATTTTGCCTCTCTTTTACGTTTTGCATTTCTAATTGATAAACCCTTTGTGAATTTTTTGTAACAGTTTATGTGGACACAATGAATTCTGGGGTCCAGAACATCCGGTATAGCTTCAGCCTGAAGCGTATGTGCATTGTCACCACCAAGTTCATTTCTGGCATCCTTTGCCTGGTGTAAGCGTTGAAACGTTTCATTTCTCAGACCAGTCAATTTGCCACAGTTCAGGTGATCGTAATGGACGACACAGTTCCTCTTCCTTTTTTCAGTCATATTGGATAATTTCACTGGTTTCATCCTGAAAAGGAAGAAAACCATTTTTGCTTCTGTTCAATTAGAAGGTTGTCGGCTCCAGTGCTACCATTCCTGTGGATTTTACCACAAATTTATGGATTTTGGATCAGCATAGGGATTTATGGATTTTTTAGAAAAAATGGGAATTTTTATGGATTTTTTAGAAAAAATGGGAATTTTTATGGATTTTCCACTGATCAATGGATTTTTCCATGGAAATGGGAGTTTTTTGGGAATTGGAGTCCTTCCGCGATGTCAATCATCTTGTCACTGTTGTGGACGGACAAGATGCGCAAAAAGGATGCAAAATTTTGAAGACGTCAGCCATTCACAAAAGAAAAATTGGAAATCGGATGAATTTCGACCATAATTAAAGGTCAGAGCAAATAAGGAACAGAAAAGTGCATTAACTGGTAAAATATGTACTGATCTCGTTAAAATATGCAATATGTGGATTTTCGAAAAAATTTAGTGGCAACACTGGTCAGCTCTGATAGTTCTGCTGTGTGCCATTTTAACATGATGCCTGTGAGCTCAAACGACATTCAATTCAAACGTCACGAAAATGAAATTTATTGAACGCTAACTGCATCAATTCCGTTCCGGGGTGACAGACAATAAAAAATACGATCGAGGTAATGAAAATATGCAACTGAATTGTACATTTATGGGATAATTTACAAGAAAAACTTTACTTACCTAAATTGCAGCTGGTGCCGATCTTCACTTCAGAATAAATGTCGCAAGGTCTCACATTACAGTTTCAGCTGAACCGTGCAAAAAAGGAATTTCGTTCCGGGGGTGACAAGAGAAAAAATATATTAGTAACAATATATTTAAAGTTACATAACTTTCCGATAAATTACTGCAGCGCCTTGTAATTGAATAACAAAAAAGCATGTTGTTGTAGTGGAAAGATGAGAGAAAATTGGCGGCATATTATCGAAAAGTAGAATAAGATATTGGCTTTAATCCTGTACAACATCGGCATAGTAACAGCCGATGATAGTAAAAAGTTGCTTCAGGGGCCCCTCCGGGATTGGGGGCCCTAAAGCTTTAGCTTCATTCGTTTCATATTAGATACGCCATTGGCTGCAAAAGATGGAAATTACTCATTGTCATTTTCATCAATTTATTGTTTTCAGTTTTAGCGTTTTTACACAGACTTCAGGCTATTTTACCAGTTTGAAATTGTTTGCAATTTAGAAAAAAAAATCAATATTTTGAAAACGTTCTGGTGGCAAGGCGGTGCCCCTGGGGGACCCTACAAGGACACATGGGTGGGAAAATGGGCAGGGGTGCCCGTTCCTCTATTTTAGCTTTGATGAAACATTGATCACAATTTTCAGCAACATAGACCAGTTTTTAGCATTTTATCTGTTTTTTCACGAGTTGTTATTTGTTGACCTTTGAACTTTGAGTTAAGGTCAGCCCTAAAATGATTTGATTTTCTGTTTTGATAAAGATTAGACACTTGAAAGTATAAACGAGCCATAAATACAGAGTATTTTAGCTTTCAGAATCAGTTTTATAATAAAAACTTATAATTGGCTAAATTTGACCCCGGTTGACATTTGACCCGCAATATCTCGGAAAAGCCCCCGAACCTGGCTGATCACCTTTCATATTCGTAATCTACACAAAAAAACTGGTCTAGAAAAGTTGGATGAAAATTTGTCCCTCTTCCGGTGGTGATTCCCCCTTCCTACCACCCGACTAATACTGGTCTCTCTTTTTTGTTGATCAGCAAAAGCCTTTTGACTCGGTTAACCGTGAATATTTGTTTTACATTTTAAAACAATTTGGTTTTGGGCCATCTTTTATTTGCTGTGTAACTCTATTATATAATCACATTTTTAGGTTGATTAAAGTCAATGATGGTCTCTGTCTACCTTTGCGGATTGGGAGGGGAATTCGGCAAGGTTGTCCTTTATCTGGAATCTTGCACTCTCTTTGCATCGAGCCCCTTTAGATTCATTTACAATCCTCTCATGGGATTTCCATTGACTCCTTCAGGAGAGCCCGTTATTGTTTTGGCTTATGCTGATGATGTATGTGTTGCTGTTCACAACAACAATGATATTACTATGTTGTTTGAGTGTCTACCTGTCTACTCTCAAGCATGTACAACACAAATCAATTGGTCTAAATGTAAAGCGGTTTGGGTCGCTGTATGCCACCTTCTGGCCTTCCAACTCCCCCTATGAATTTGACATGGGTAAAAGAAGGTGTAAAGTACCTTGGTGTTTATCTGGCTTTGTCAAAAGGAATGGGGACGGTTTGCTCCACAGAATTAACAATAAGCTGAATTGATGGAGAGGAATTTTGTCTACTTTGTCTTTCAGAGGTCATGCCTTGGTCATTAACAACCTAGTTGCCCCTCTGCTATAGCATAAGATGATTGTCCTGCAGCCACCTGTAACATTGGTATCATTGATCCAAAAATGTTTTCTTGACGTCTTCTGGGATGGCAAACATTGGCTTAAACCAGACTATTTGCCTTCCACAAGGGGAAGAGGGTCATGGACTCGTGGACATTCTTTGTCGGATGATGGCCTTCCATATTTCTACTGTTCGTTGTTTATTATTTCTGGAGGCCTTGCCCTGGAAATCCACTGCGAGCCTTATATTGAAAGAAGTCGGCATGCTGGGCTACAACCATGAACTTTTTGTCATGGAACTGCAACATGTTGATGCCCTATTGCTCCCTGACTTCTACCAAGATGTCATGCACGCTTGGCAGTTTATCTTGATAACTCGGCAAATGGAGACATATACCAGCAAGAGGTTCCTTCAAGAACCCCTTTTCTACAATGCTCTTTTTCCTGAAATTCCTCTGTCACATACCTTCATGCAACATTTTTTGGGTGTAGGTGTGAGCACAACTTGGGACCTTTGTGATTGCAATAGGAACAGCTGGTTCTCTGCAAGATATATTCAAGAAAAAACTGGTATCAGATCTTTGAGGAGTGTAGCCCAGCTACTAAAGGAAGTCCTGCAAGTTTTTAGGTGCTTCGGTCTGAGCTTCACTGCTGACATTGGTGATCACCATACACCAGTACAGATATGTAAAAGCTATAGCTTGCCAGATAACTCCACAATATCTATTTTGCTATCCTCATCGCCGCTCTCTAGTAAAGAGAAAAAAAGGACTACCGTTTGTGCCTTTCAATTCGATTTCCCTCATTACAGCCTGCTTCATTTGGTGCTCGATGGAAAGAAAAACTGCGTTCTGGGCTTCCCTCCCATCCTCAATGGTCTGCGATGTATATTTCACCAATTGTTGAAGGACTGCTGGTGATATTGCCTGGAGACTCACCCATATAGTGCTGTCTTCCAATGTTTTATGACATCAGTTGAACGAAATTAACACAGAGGCATGTTCTTTATGTATGCTCTCTGAAGACCTTTTACATGCATATATAGATTGTGAAAGACTGACGTCTCTTTTTGAGTTATCACTGTTGTTGCATAGGATGAACTTTTCTTTTTCTGTGCGTTTTTTGGGGTTTTTGGAATACCACTTGGTTGCAAAAAGAACTCAGAGACCACTCTTGTCAATTTCTTGATTTCTATCGCAAAACTGGCAATCTGCAAGAAAAGCAAAGCTCCCTGCAAATGCTGATGTTTTATGTGATGTAGTAGTCGTCTTTAAGGCTCTTGTCATGGCTGGGCTATGTATGGGGTTCTTTTTTGTCAAATGAAAGATGATTTTCAAACCTTTGTGCAAAAATGGTGTGTAAAGGGAGGTTTTTGTTAAGTTGATGTTAGTGTTTTGAGTTTTTAGTCGGTTCCGAAGGAAGTAACTTATAAAATGGGGGTCCATGTCCGTCTGTCCGTCCGTCTACAATCAATCTTTTGATCATTATTCTGTAACCTGTGGTCAGATTGACTCGAAACACAGAGGGATGATACTTGGGGAGATGCCGCAGAACCTTCCGCAATAAAATGTCAGATTTGTCACCAATCGACTTGGTTAATTAGTCTAATCAATTAATCTTCAAAGTCCTAAAACTCATAGACTATTCATAGTTTTTGCTTCTGGTTTGGTTCAATGGTTCTGTGGAACAATGTCTACAGCTTGCCTGAGCGATTTTCCAAATAGTCTTAATAAGTATGAAGTTCATTAGGACCAATTAATCTTCAAAGTCCTAAAACTTCAAGAGTATTCATAATTTTTGCTTTTTGTATGTTATAATGCTTCTATGGAACAATGTCTACACCTCATCGCAGCGTTTTTGTTTTTTTCTGAATTTTTGCCCAGGAAGAAAGATAATGAGTCTTCATGAGTATGAAGTTCATTTGGGCCGGAATAAAAACAATAAACGATAATGAATATATACAATACTGATGAAGTCGGAACGGAGCAGGGCCCATATTTTTTATTTATTATAGTGTCAAAGATGTTTTTTTTTCTCTTTGGTGTTGTTAGGTTGCATATATGTTTGAAACTATGGTGATTTTGTGATCATTTATTTGACGTGTGATTTTCGTATCTTTATGAATAAAAGAGCTTCAAAAGTCTCAGACTCAGACTCTCCTCTCTCCTCTCTCCTCTCTCCTCTCTCCTCTCTCCTCTCTCCTCTCTCCTCTCTCCTCTCTCCTCTCTTCTCTCTTCTCTCTCCTCTCTCCTCTCTCCTCTCTCCTCTCTCCTCTCTTCTCTCTTCTCTCTCCTCTCTTCTCTCTTCTCTCTTCTCTCTTCTCTCTTCTCTCTTCTCTCTCCTCTCTTACACACATCCATGGGCAAAAATGTGCTCTGTGAATACAATTATTATGATTGTCATGAATGATATTTGCTTTGTTTCGAAGTTTCTTCGACTTTTCAGCAAGTGTTCATCAATCAGCTGGTTTTTGTTTGCCTACAGTGGGCTCTTTGTGCTGGATTCCTTCTTCCCCTATTCATCATCTTGACAAATTAGGTTTTTGGACTGAGAAACTCCCCACCATTTGTGTTGTTTTATCGCTGCTTTTTTCAGGTCTCATGTCCTGCTTTTTCCTTATAAACTTTGTATTGCTGAATGTTTACTCTATTTTTATATTTCCCTTTTCCCTCATGATTAGTGTATTTATTCACCACTATTGACTTGTTGTCTTGTTGAGTTTTTTTGAACATCTGTTTGTATTAATATTTTTCCTCTTCTGTTTTACTTTTTGGAAATGGAAGGTGAATCTTTACAAATACACTTCTTGTTATTAGTCCCCTCCCAGTTTCACCAGATGGGATTCTGGCTTTGCTTTCCGTCTGTCTGCAGTCCATCCCACCTGTGGTTTTGTCAGACTCCCCCCCTCCCCCCTTCCCATATCCTTTTGACACATTCAACTGAAGCTTGATACATGGCTTTATTATGATGTTACAGAACAAGTTTGAGTTTCAAAGCGTTTCGTCAATTTTTTTTTACACAGTTATGCCCTTTTTGGACTTAGAAAATATCACATGGCTAGCGGACATGTATTGTAAAGCAATTCTCGCTCTTGTTTACCTTGTGGGTCATTACAAGTGATAATCTGATTGCTTTCAGAAATGACACAACAAAATGAGACGACCAAGACGAAACGAGATGTGCGAAGACGTCCACAGTTTGTTTCTGCTCAGAAAAAGAATGAGCTTCTCAAACGGTATGCATCCTGCTTTATTCACTCCTTAGTACATGAAATTTATGATTTGATTAAGATATTTGAACTAATAACTATGTAGCTTTTAGTTCATGTTTCAGTAGGACTGGCCTAATTTTTGCACTTTCACATTGCTTTTTGTTTACTCCAGCGATTGCTCATGAAGAGTGTTTGGAAAGATAAGCAATTGCTTTGCTCATTTCACCTGATATCCAATATTGATTGGCTCTGGCTATTCTCTGGGTGTAATGCCTTTTTCTTTTTTTTTCTTTTTTGTACCTGTATGGGTGGGATTCTGCCAAAAATGTTTTAGTAGAGAAGTTGAGTGAAATGGCTTGTACAGTATCTGATTCTTGGGATTTCTCAGGCTGGTTTTATTTTATTTTGGATGGAGCACACCACAGTAAGGGCATTTTGGGAAGAAAATGCAGAAATTGAGTTTTAAATGATGAATTTGGCATACAAGTTAGAAACCAAACTGTTCACCCAAAAAGCAAGTGTTGGATACAATTTTAGATATTATGGTACAAAATATTATCTCTACTTCATAAATTCATACCGACTGTTCTATACAAAATTAAATTAATAAATTTGGTCTTCTTTTGCTCTCATCCCAGGTAAACAACCAGGAATACGTATCGCTATGTATTCCCCTTCACAACTACCTCCCCTTTGTCAGTGTGCTATTCCGTCCGAACAGTGATGACTGCATTTACATGTCTCTCTCCCAACATGTACCAACTTATAACCACCCATCCCAACTCTCTTACTCATATGCAGCAATTTCAACTGTCACCATCTCAATGCATGACCTTCAAAATGACGTAATCCACTCGAAATTGTTTGGTGCGCATGCACAGAAACCCCTTAGTAACCAAGTCCTCCGGGGCAGCCTGGACGTGTATCTTATGTGCTAAATAAGGATTGTAGCATGAAACTGCTCACCAATCTTTTAAAGAAGCCGAAAATGCATGTAAACTTACCTGTGAGAAAGGGGTGTGCCTCTGCACAACAAAAGATTTGGAGAACTATCTGACCCACTCCTCCAAAAAGTTGATATCTTGCAGCCCATACTGGAAAAAAAAAACTCCCAACCATGTGAGCCCGTCCGATATGAGAGGTTCAGTCCGAAGATTTGTAAACAGGCACGTTCCATATCCAAACCTTTGTGGTTCTTAACACCAATGGGAACGTCATATGTGGTGCTTGACAATGTACAAGGTAAGTTCAAAATAATGATATTTACTATTAATCATGTTTTGGAGGAGGGAGGGGTGGGTTTCTGGGGCCACAACATAAATGATACTGGATTTTTGCATCTGTTGGTGAAAGGAAAAGTGTCCATCCGTGTCTGTATTTATGTGTGTTGGGTGTGTAACCACCGCCACCGCCAGCTAATTGTATTAACAGGAAATGCTGTGAACCCAACTCTTTTCATCCACGGATATTTCTCTTATTTGCTATATTTCCATGAGTCTGATTTACATTGAGTCTATTTATGGATCACCATTTTGAAATTGCCCCTTTTTGTCTAAATGCTGAAACTTATGTTTAAAAGACTATTTGAATTACAGATTTCATGCTAACAACAGCAGGTTAAAAGTGCCCGGCGAGCAGAGGGATTCACTGTAAACACACACACACACACACACACACACACACACACACACACACACACACACACACACACACACACACACACACACACACACACACACACACACACACACACACACACACACACACGTGCAAAAGGCCTTATTTAGCATTCATACATCATTTTGAAAGTGTTGGTATACCTCTTCAAACATCCATATCTTTGCAGCAAACGACTTCTGTGACTCCATGGGCCTGACTCAATATGTGAAGTTTCTGACCAGGATTTCTGCCAACGACTATTCCTCAGTTCTGGGCTTGGAAATGACTAACTTTCCTTCTCATGTCTCCTGTTTCTCCACTGTTCCAATCGGTTCATTACCTCTGCCACTGGCAGCGGAGTTGCACTTTACATCAATGACTCAATTTCTCACTGCTCTTGTACTGATCTTGCACCTTCCACCCCCCCAGGAATACCTCTGGCTGTGACTTCCCCTTCACTCCCACCTGTTTGTCTGTATGTTGTAACGTCCTCCAATCAGTGATGACTCCATCGACATCTCTCTTTCAGACAACATGGACCAACCTTTAGCCACTCATCCCAACTCTCTCTTCCTCATATGTGGTAATTTAAATTGGATGGGTGTTGGTACCCCTCTCACCAGTCATGGCACTTCAGCAAAGGACTTCTGTGACTCCATCGGATTGACTCAATCTGTGAACTTTCCTCCCCAAATCTCTCCCAATGGCAAATCCTCCCTTTTGGACTTGGTGATGAAAAGCTTCCCTGTAAATTTATCCTGCTCTTTTTCTGCTCCAATTGGTTCATATGATCACAAGCTTGTGAGAGTCAACATCTCTCTAACAATTCTCAAAAAGATGCCTCAGTACCAGCAAGTCTGGCAGTTCACTCAGGTAGATTGGCAGAGACTGCAAGCAGACATCTCACTTCAGGACTGGTCTCCAATATCTTGACTGGTGCTGCACATGATCGACTCACTATTTCTGTCTCCCGTTTCATCTTATTTTCACTTTCCTCCGTACTTGTTTCAATTCCTGTTCTTACTGGCACTATCTATGGGTCCTGTTTTATTTTATTTCACTTATTACCCAGTGGCACTTTATTTTACCATTCTACTTCTAACTGTCCCCTCTTTCTCTGATGCTTCTCTCACTGTGCTTCTGGTTGTGGCCCTGATCCCTGCTACCATCCTGTCCTGTGCAGTCGTCATCTCCAGTTCTGCGGCCCGCATACATGCCACATCTCCCGCCATTCGCCACTGCTCTCTGTGAATGGCCACCAGCTCAACTTTCATGTCGTCTACACCAGCCTCCAACTTGCTCCACCCAATCTTCACCTCAGCCTGGAAGGCGTCCATATCTCCTGCCAGCCTGTCCTTCCGAGCCTCAGCTTTGCCATCATCCTCATCAGAATGGCCATCACATCTCAACTATCCCCATGCTGCCACGGTGACCCTGGCCTGCTGCTTCTCTGGATTTGTTCATTTGGTAGCACCGGGCTAGTTGCTGAGGCAATTAGGAGTGACCGCAGGCAGTAGGGGTAACCCCACTGCGTCCTCTGAAGCTCCTTCCTCCACTATGTCCATCTGGGTCGCTATGACATTGAACCAGCTATGACATTGAACCCCCTCCCCGGTTCTGTCCATCCTAACCGGACATTGTGTTTTTTTTGTGTCATGTCAAAATGACCACAACAGTCACCTGCTTCGGAGACCTTCTGCCGGATCCTCCCTTCCAAAGTTCACGTTACTATGCAGACTGAGGTCCTCAAAATGAGCGAGTGGTGCGATTGGCACCCACGTAATCGATCTTATGAGGCCAAGCAAACCTTGACCACATCATGCGAGCCTCTGGACCAATTTACTTTTCATAGGATTTACAGGATCACAGATGAAACCATCAAAACAAACAGCATCCACCCAGACATCATGTCAAGTTTGAAATTCGTGTTCATTCAATGTACAGGACACAAGCAATAAAAATAGCAAAATGGATCCAATGTCTATTGAACTAACCACAAGTTACCCATGACTGACATACGCTTCCACAAACAGATCAAGCGACAGATGGCAGATCCTTTAGTAAACTTTGCCTTCGACCTTCATTCATGTAACAGGATAGAGACTGGGAAAATTCACAAGAGAATAAGAGTTCTTGTCCCAGACCCTGTAAAAGTTGCTTGATGTGGAGAGTGTCCTGTGCAGGCCAAAGCATCCCATTCTGAGTGATTGGGGGCGGAGAAGAGACGTGAATGGGTGAGTTGGGCATGGTGTTGGCTGGATGTGGTGTGGCTCTTACTTAGAAAGCTGCCAATTCCAGTGGCCTCTTGGCGTCTTGTCAGGCAAATTCTCCCCCAGGTTCCTAAGTGTATCAGCTTTAATAACCTCACCCACCGACATCACCGCTAACGATTCACACCCTCCCTTCTCCCTCACCATTGGTCCATGGCCCAACCGATTGGTGGGGTGACCCCCTTTGATGACACTTCACCCAATTCTGGCCTCAAAGGGGGGGGGGCTACGTTTTCCTACTTAAACTTGGCGCTCACTGCCTTGCAAGGGCTGAAAAGAGATTTATTACAGATCACGGATGTGTCAAAACATTAAACGTGTGCTCGCAGGAATGAGAAATTTTAGACACACACAATGAGGTGGGTTTGACATTTAGTTTCTAACTATATGAATTAGCGATGCATACCTACACCGGTATTTAATTACTAAACACTTATTCTAAACCCATTACACCCGACTCCCACCTTCATACATCCCCTCCATTTCCCTTCCTCTCCCCCTACAACCCAATACCCATATCCCCATATCCCCATATCCCCATCACAGTTTGTTCATCTCCCCTCCCCCTTCCCTGACTCATGGCTAGCTTTTTTTTTTCTTTTTTTCCCCTCTTTGTTCACTTCTCCTTCCCCATTTGTTCACATGAGTCATCACTTGGTCAACATGGATGTCCATTTGATGTTTCGGTTAAAATTGATATGGTCTTTTTGTCATTTTATTCATTTGTGGTGTTTATTTTTGTTGATGAAGCTCTTATAGGATTTCAAGAAATTGCAATTTAAATTTAAAATGTATAACCGCCTAATCGTCACGAGATTATTTGCAGCACAGCTTTGTCAATGGTCGTCTGACTTAGGCCCACTCCCCTGCCTTGTGCTTTTTTGCAAGGGATGTGGATTCCGAGGTTTCATTCTTGAGGTTTCACTTTCATTCTGTGTTACTAACTGAAAAACTAATTATTTGAATAAACTCAGGTTTAATAACTCCATCTGGATTATTTTGAAATTCTCAACTGCAAATTACGATACATCACAATCAAACTCAAAAGCTGTTCATCTCATAGATGTGAGGATATCCACAACCCCTTCCCACCACAAAATTATCAAAATCTACTTGCTGTATCCCCTTTTATCCCCTTATTTTGCAGAACTAAAGAGAAGAAAGAAAAGGGTATGAGCCCCGGAGTCAGCATTCCAAGTCATTGGGTCCAAACAAGTGAATCTGATACAGTAGGGCCAAGTTTTCAGCGATATCTGTTTTGTAAATATAGTACATTTATGTTGTACTTTACAAGAGGCATTCCAAAAGTTCTTATGAGGGAAATACAAGAGTTTAAGAAACTGCATGGTTTTTTTTCTTTCTTTCGCAATACATGAGGGGGAAAGCCCTTCAAAAATGATGGGGCCAAGAGCATCACCACAATCACAGCACACTTATGGAAGAAAACTCGCAGGCTTGTGGATTTACTTTTGTTTCATAAAGAACAGTATGATTATTTTTTTCGAAATGTATTATTTTCAAAATGATAACAGAACTTGAAATGACAAAAAAAAACAAAGGAAAATCGAAAAAATATCCATCTATCTCAGAAGTTCCTTCAGAACAACATTTCTTGGAAATACACGAGTGTTGTTCAAAACATTTTCCTGGTTCTCATGGCCAGTAATCATCAGCTTCCAGGTATTCTTCATGTTTAGTTCTGCTGACAGCGATGTAAAAGCTGTCATCACCAAACACTGGTACGGCAACTAAACTCCAACACCCCCCCCCTCCCCCACCACCAGGAGAGTAAGGCCATCTTTCACTTTCACACACACACACACACACACTGAGACCTGGGATGGCTGTGTTCCACTATCTGAAACCTGCATATGGTGATAACAACCAGCAACACAGGTGGATACTTTGAGACCTGGTAAGTCTCCGTTCCATCTCCTAAAGCCCACCCACATGTGGATATAGCAGCCAACAACACACATGATATTTCTTATACAGCCTATGGCTGCTGTTTGCATCATTGCTGGGAGCACGGCTGTGCCACTGATGCAGTGCCCCCTGTTTACATGAAGCTGATACTCAGTTTGCCAACCTCGGAAGGATAACAGGCTGAATCAACCCACCCGATGTTATTTAATAGCATGGCTGGGGCTCAAACTCGAGACCCTAAGAACTTAAGCCAGTCACCTTAATCGTGAAGCTGACACCAGGCTTTTGTCACAAACATTACTGAAATGGATGCAATCTTCAAAACAACAGCAACTACAACTGCAATATCAATAAAAAAAAATATGAGCGAATTGCTCATCTCTTTATTTGAATTGCATGCATGAAGGAAAACTCTTCTATATTTTCATACTATTCAGAAGGGTGTTCCACTTTTGCAAAAGTAGTTTCTGGAATGAAGCACTATGTGCCTATCGATTCCACTCGTGAAGTTAGGTGATCGACCAAAGTTTGAAAATTCCTGCCATTTTTGACCGCGGGCCGCCATTTTGAAATTTCAGGAAAAATCCATATTTTTGGAAATAATATTGATTTTTGAATATTTAAAAATATATATTTGTGTTTAGATGGCCGAATGCACTTCAGTAGGCACCAGTATGATAGCAAGTACCTGTAAATATTATTCACAAACTTGTCCCGACATTTTGAGAAGAGGTTGCCATTTTGGAAATTCAGGGAAAATCGTATATTTTGTGTATATCTAATGAAATGTTTTTTTATTTTATTCTTTGTGTACTTGCAGATAAACCTTGACTGACCAATGGTCAGGACTCCTGTGGCTATGTGGGACAAGTTCGCTAGTTACAGGAAATTTTGCGAAAGTGCTAATTCTTTGCGTGTCGTAAATGATCTAGCTGAAAGAGGAATTAAGCTAGTCTGACTTTGTTCATATGTGCAATGATGAGAAACGTCAAGCATTGCAACAGTGTGTGGAAGAGCACAGGAAGCTTTACCCAGACTATACAAAACAAACTCTATGTTCTCTATAAGATATCTGTGTGGTTGCTGGTTTGCGAGATTATTATGTTGTCACATATGAAAACCATGTCGCTTAAAACATATTTGGTTGTTCTCATAATTAATTGATCATGCTCTCATTTGTCATTAATAATATCTTTATGAAAACGCTACTACTGATATTCTGTAAATGCCAAACAATGTGCCGTGCAATAATTGTCAAAATATAGGATTTTCAGTGTAATTCCAAAATGGCAACCCCTTCTCAAAATGTTGGGACAAGTTTGTGAATAATATTTACGGGTACTTACTATCATCCTGGTGCCTACTGAAGTGCATTCGGCCATCTAAACACAGAGAAATATATATTTTAAAATATTCAAAAATGAATATTATTTCCAAAAATATGGATTTTTCCTGAAATTTCAAAATGTCGGCCCGCGGTCAAAAAAGGCGGGAAAATTTTCAAACTTTGGTCGATCACCTAACTTCACTAGTGGAATCAATAGACACATAGTGCTTCATTCCAGCAACTACTTTTGCAAAAGTGGAACACCCTACTATTCAGCCTTTAAATGTCAGGCAAAAACCTTCATTGTTCATTTGGTGGCACCTGGGTCTTTTGAGTCCACAGGGACTTTTGGGTTATCTGGGTCTTTTCGGTCTTCGGGATGTTTTTGGGTCTTTGGCATCTTTAGGGGGGTTTGGGGTCTTAAAGGGTCTTCAACGGTCGAAGGGGTCTCGGCGTTCTAAAGTGTCGAAAGGTGTATTCCAACAGTATGTAATGAATAGATTATGTGTGTGAAGTCAGGGTGCAACTTGCATTAAAAACAGTATGTAATTAATGGACATATAGTCATTCGGCATCTCCGTGAAAGGTATGTTCCAATAATACGTAATTAATAGACGTATGTGCAGTCTGCAATCGACATTCAAACAGTACGTAATTAATGGACATATAGTATCCACATGGCTTCACTGGGAAAGGTACATTCCAATAGCACATACTTTATAGACGTATGTGGTCTGCAAACAACGTTCAAACAGTACGTAATTGATAGACATATAATCACACGGCTTGAAGGAGGGCTTCACGGACAGCTTCACGGCTTCACCAATGGTGATTTTCGTTTTTATATACGTAAATTTGCTCATCTCTTTAATTAGAGGTGTTTAATGCCACAAATTGCTGCCGAGATCATCCTGAAGATAAAAATAACCAGGTGTACATACCTGAAGCAAAAACATGTGTACTGCTTATGTGCATATAAAATACATGTCATGCTTATTTACCTGGGACAATTTAAATTGCACTGGTACATGGACTGACCCCCAAGGCCAATGGTGCTTAACAAATTGGTGGTGCATAATTTTGATTATGGGTGGAGTTGTCCAACCAATGGGACGAAGGCAGTTGCGATGTCACTTCCGTGAATGTGAGGTCACCTCCTCCATGACTGAAAATAAATACACAGAGCATTTTAGATTTATATCAATCTTGCGCTCCTTTTTTACCCTTGCCAGAGGAGAGGGTATTGCATTTGGGTTCGTTTATCTATTTGCTTGTTTGTTTGTTTGTCTGCACAGAACTTGTGCTTTTCTCCGCAACCGCTTGTCAGATTGAGACAAAATTTTCACCATCAGTGACGACTCTTGTAGAATGTTTTAATGATAATTATGACATCATAGGTCACGTGGTGTGGCAGCCATGTTGGAAAAATGAAAAAAAAAATTGGACCTCTGTATCTCTAAAACCACACCAAGGAAAACATTGAAACTTCACATGTGGTAAGTACTCCTCATGGGGAATGAGTGTGATCATGTTTTATTTAACGCCATCATAATTGCATATGTAGAACGCTACATCCAATCAGTATTAAAAAATTTAAGGGTCATTTCGGGATAAATTAGTCCACAGAAAAAAAATTGATGACGTCACTGGTCACACGATTCAGCAGCAATATTGGTTTTTTTTAATACCTTCAAAAATCTTCTCTGAAATGCCTGAACAGATCGAGGCAAAACTTTACAAGTATGACCGCCTATCCATGAGGAACAAAACGCTCACATATATGATGTCATCGGTCACATGGTTTGCCAGCCATATTGGATCTACCCTAAAACTTATTTTTAAATCTTCCTCTCCAGAACGGCTGGACAGATCGAGGGGAAACTTAACACAAATGTTCCGCAAGCCTTGGGGATACCATGGTATTCATGAATAATGGACATCACATGGTCTGACAGCCATATTGGATTAAGCGAAAATCTTTTAACAATCCCTTCTCTTAAACTGCTTCAATTGACGTGAAACTTCAAAATTATGGTCTATTCGTGATCGGGAATATATCTTTTATATTTCATCCTGATCGGATGCATGGTCTGATGGCCAGAATTGTTTAATTTTTTTCATCTGGGTTCTTTTTAATTTTTTTTTTTTTGAATAAGACTCACTTGGGTGCACCTTGATGGGTTTGAGGGTAGAGGAGTAGCATCTGAAATGTCTGTCCATTGAAAAATTTTGTAACGATGTATTATTAGCTCAGCTGGTCTTTAGTGAGGTGAGCTTATGCCCCTGTTCATCATTACATGGCTCGTGAGCCACCGGTGGTCCCTGGTAGCCTAAATTGCGACCGCTGACATGCAGCTGATAATACACAAATGTGAAAAATAAACCCCATCATAATCCACCATAAATGCTATCAAATTTACACAATGGTTTCAAATGAGTTTTCCAATGTGAAGCATAAAAGTAACATAACTACATCAGTAGATGGCAGTGTACAAACAATTATGCTTACAGCCCAGTAACCACAACGAAGAAAAAAACAAAACAGTACATAGAGGTGGGGCCTAATAGCAGCTATTCGGAGCCCTGCAGGCGGTGTGGTGGCTCTCACGCTGATGTCTTCGCAGCAAAAGTGGCCCCCATCTAAAAATAGTGAAGATCACTGGCTTATGCGATTTAGCAGTGTCCATAGGTGAGTGAATGAGTGAGTCAGTCACTCAGTCCTTCCGTTTTTTGACCCCCCAAAAAATAGGTATTTTCTGACCTCCGAAACTACACACACAACTTCGATGAAACTTGACCACAACCTTCATCACCCATGATGTACCAAAGCTTATTGGATGCATAAAAATCTGCACTCATTTCAAGGCGGGAGGAGGGGTTGACCCCCCAAAATAGGTATTTGCTCTCTTCTCAGAAACTACACACATGATTTCGATGAAACTTGACCACAACCATCATCACCCTTGATCTTCCAAAGTTTGTTCATGGCATTAAAAATAAATTCAGGGTCGAAGGGGGTCTGCAGGGGATTTGAGTGACTGTTGCTCCTGGGCCAGGTGAGCTTCAGGACAAGGCATTCCTCTTTATATTGAGAGCAAGTGGGTAAGAATTTATGGCAGGGCCTTGCATATTGCTTTTTTGGAAGGTTTTGTGTTGAATTTTGACGTAGATATTTTATGGAGTGAAATCACTCGTATGGGAGGTTGCCTTCAGAAGAAGACTCTTAAGTATAAACGAGATTATCCTTTGATTTAATCCAAAAATTTGGTCAGAGTCAGCATAATTTAACTAATTGAGAACTGAATGTTTTTCTTTAAATATGATCTCGTACTTCCTGAAAAATCATTTTTGTACAAGTCTAATTGAGGTAAAACATGTGGTCTGATGCATTTTGGTAACATTCAAGCTGAAGCTATTGAAACTATCATTTTAAACATTTGTTGAGTTATCTTAAATTAATATGTGCCTCTTGCTTTGTCTTATGAAGCTTGTTCCAGTGGCTGAATCCTCAGAAGAGTTCAATAAAGTCACATCACTTTTTCATCAGACTCTTCCAAACAACAAGATTTGCAAGGTTATGCGGAATCAGAATATTGAACTGTGGGACATTTACAGGAGGCAAGCAATTATCTTTTACACTTTCCATTCACATTTCTAACAAAGGTTGAAGTGCATCATATATTTGAACTTGTACTTGGATTAGCAGAAGGCTTTAGAATTCATCCTTTTCCATTGTTACTTGTAATGTGAAATTTTTGCTTAAATGCTGAAGAACACACCAGCTCTAACGTTTGCAATTGGATGCCAACATCATGGCACCATTATGCGGATGTTCAGAGTCCAGACCTTCAATCAATAGTTTTAAAACAATTCACCACTACTTCTGAATTGAAGAAGAATGGCGACAGATCTCTCTGATTTTTTTTTTTGGTTGTCGGTTCACTTTGCTCTCTTCTTGGCATTCTGATTTGGATAAATAGCATTACAGTAGTCCTGTGATGTTGTCTCATTGAATTGGTTCCTCATTCTTGACTGTTTAGTGCTGTTTGTGGCATTCCTCCCTGCAGTTCTCATCAAATCAAGGCCTGATGGTGATGGTAATTATTTATTTTTCATGAGGTTTCACATGGTCATGGTATATAGTTAAGTGACTGTGCATGGTCCACAGAAGTTGATGCATGCCCCCTTTCAGTCTGTCAGATAGGGACATTCTTGGTGTCTACCACCTGATGCTGAAGACCCAACTGAAAAGAGAAATTGTACCACATCACATGATAGAGACAATTGTGTTATTCGGATAGCCCTATTTGGCTTACGACTGCATGCAAGCTAACTTGTTTTCACACAGACATGGTCAGGTTTTCCAATGTTATCACCGACAGATTTTTGCCACAAACACATTTGGAGGTCAAGCAATCGATTTCATTCTTATGTTGATTTATTTATTCTCATGTTGGTCTGGGAGCCATTATAATCAGGGCATGGTTAGCTCGGTCAGTAGATGTACTTCCAAGCCATTATTGGTTGTAGACATTAAAGTTGCCCACCGAGAGTGTTTTGTGCTTTTGCCTCTATTCAGAACTTCTCTCGAGATGTTGCCCACAGAGTAATTGTGATTTGTCTGTGAATCCTGGTGGCGTATAATCAAATCTGTTTCTGGTGGATGTTCCCCCTCCATCCCCTCCCTTACCTCAAATAGCCACACTGCTGATACCGCACGTGAAAAGGCTGAATGCCTAAACTAAACAGTATTTGCATCGAATTCTTATGTCCGAAACCCATCGCTTTCTGTACCCACCTTACCCAGTCACACCCAACTGTCCTTGGACTCTGTCCTTTTCTCCTGACAAGGTGGAGAGCTTGATGTCAAACCTTGACTCAGATTCTGAAACCGGTCCAAACGGCATCAGCCCACGTGTCCTGAAAACCTGCTCCTCTGCTCTTGCTCACCCTTTCTCTGTTCTATTCACCCTCTCATTTGCTCAAGGTCATCTGCTATCTGCTTGGAAATCAGCAAACATTACCGCCCTGCATAAAAATGGTGCAAAAACAGATCCCTGCAACCACAGACCAATCAGCCTTCTCCCAATCATCAGCAAGATTATGGAATCCATCATCGCTTCAGACATTAAAACCTTTCTCTTCTCCAATGGCTTGATTTCCGCTCATCAATTTGGTTTCAGACCAAGTCAATCTACCCTGGATATGCTGCTTATGCTCTCCCAACAATGGATGGAGGTCCTCAATGCCGAACATGAAATCAGAGCCATATCCTAAGACATATCGCGTGGTTTTGTCACGGTCTGGCACCCTGCCCTGCTCACCAAACTCTCTTCCTATGGTATTCAAGACCATCTCCACTCATGGCTTGCAGACTTCCTCTCCTGTCGCAGTCAACGTGTGGCCCTGAATGGAGTTCTTTCATCCCCTCTTCCTGTCCAGGATGGAGTTCCTCAGGGCAGTGTTCTGGGCCCTGTTCTTTTTCTGGTTTTCATCAATGATCTCTCCGACTCTGGAAAACCCTCTTTACTGCTTTGCTGATGACTCCACCCTCTGCCGTACCATCTGTCATCCCCCAGACCGGTAAGCAGCAGCTTCTTCGCTCACTGCAGATCTGGGGAAAATCACAAACTGGTCCAACACGTAGAACATGTCTTTCAATCCAGACAAATCTCACACTCTCACTGTCTCTCCGAAAGGACCGTTTGGACCCCCCCCACCCCCACCATCTACTTTCTCAACAATCCTCTGGAAGAAGTTCTATCTTTCAAGCCTCTGGGTCTCACTATCTGCCATGATTTTTCCTGGGAAAGCCACATCTCCAACCTGGCCTCCAAAACCAGTCGCCAACTGGGAATCCTTCGTCGTGCAAAGTCCTTCCTCGGCCCACCTGAGCTCCTGACCATATCCAAAGCTTTCATCCACAGCCTGAGGGAGCACTGCTCTCCCCTCTGGGCTGGTGCTCCTGCCTCCCACCTTTCTCGGCTTTACGCTGTGGAAACCAAGGCATTTCGCATCATTGGCATCTCCCGTGTTGAGGCCGAGTCTTTTGGCCCCTCACTCTCTCACCGTAGGCAGGTCGGTGGTCTTTCTGTCTTCCACCGTCTCTTCTCTGTTCTCACCCCCCCCCCCCGCCCCCTTCGCTCTTTCTGTGATTTGGCCCAACCATACTTCTGCATGGCGCTCAAGGTTCGCAAACAACCCCCTTCTGGTAAAACTACCAAAATCACGAATCACTGCTCACCTTCAATCTTTCATTCGTCTTTTTTTTCATGCCTTTACAATAAACTCCCTCACTGTTCAATCCCATTCTTCCCTCCAGGCCTTCAAAACTTGTTCACCACCACCTCTTCTCATCCCCCATCCAAATCCTCGATCTTTTCTACCCCCGTTAATCCACCCCAAACCCACCTCCTTCAAATTCCCTGCTTTCCTTCCTGAACGTCCATCTTGTATACCACATGTTCCCCGTCCCATCCCTCTCCCTTCCACAGATCTCCTGTCTCTGTTCCCCACTGTTTTGTCCTTCCCACTCCCACCCCTCTTATCTCATGCCCCCCTTGCTGTGCATTGTGTGTTAGCTCTCATACGAACCTTGACAATGTACACAAAAAAAAAAAATGAAAGGCAGCTTGTGTGACATTGGTCAGCTCTTGGTACCCTGTTTCATTCATAGCCACAGTAGTTCATATGATCGTTTGACAATATTTTTAAGGACTCCTTCTTAGGTCATCTATATCATCTCAGTAGAGATGACCGAATAACCCCAGTCTCGAAGTCTGTCCACAATCAAACCGAGTGGAGACAAATAACCAATAGTAGAATGGATAGAGGTCGATGAGACATGCACAACGATATAACTTACAAGGTCGTCCAATGTCGAGGTCAACGTCATGAGGCTGTCAAAGTTGCGAAAATCGTCGATTTCAAATCGTATCTCCTCCCTCATTTATCAAGAGAGAGATCAAATGTTATTAGTGATTCAGATACTATGGACTATTATCTAGAACAACACAAGCCATTTTTTTGAAATTTGCTCTCATTCCGATTTTATAGCCCTTCAAACTTCGTTCTGATTCCCTGTATGGGCCGTTTATAAAGTACGTACATACAAAAAAAAAGTATTAAAAAATGAAGAACCGGAACTCTCCGAGACAAATATTACATTTGAAGCTTTTGTCAGATTTAAGTAAAACAATGGAACACAAGTTTATATGCAAACTTACTTTCATTTATGACATTAACATTGTCTTGAATGTCAATTTGTACTTTTATTTTCAAAATTGACGTGCTGTGATATTAAAAGAAAAAGGTAAATTACACCGCTCGGGACTGCATCGTCATGGCTTACAAACATCGGTTCATAAGGAACTGCTGGCTTTTGCAAGCCATTCGCGATGTATGAGGGGGGTGGGTGGGTGGTCACGAGCCTGCATACAGAGGGGGGTGGGTGGTTTTGAAACCCGGAAGTAGAGCGTACGTACTTTATGAACTGCCCCCATTCCAGTCTGGCACAGAGTTACTTTCGACCTCTGGCAGAGATGACCGGCACTCCCTCTTGGGGGTATTTTTAAATGATACTTCTACTAAACTATCACATTCCTGCTGCTTACGAGAGTCTTGTGAGACAAGACCCTTCCCCTGCAGGATGATGACAGAATCAGGATATTTTTGTTCGGGAGGGCTTATTTTTGTATGATTGCGTCAGGCTTGACTTGCCTATATAACGATTTTCTTATTTTATTTCTCAGTTCCCAGATATTTGTGAGAGAGGTTTTGCATGGTTGACTGCAGTGGTGGAAAAATGTTTTACTCTTGACGGCATGCTCTGTGATTTCAGCAAACGTGAGCGAATGATGCGACGTAATGGTGGCAAGGAGGTCATGGAACTCCAACTTTTCCATGGCACAAACCCTGAACTCGTTCCAGCAATTTGCCAGCAGAACTTTGATTGGCGTATCTGTGGCAGCAATGGCACTCTTTATGGCAGAGGTAAGCCTGAATAATTAATACTGATTCTTTTTCTGCCTAGTTCTTTTTCTCCAACAAATACGGGGTGCCCCAGAAGGAGGAAAATCCGATTTTTCTCCATCGCTACCTCAGCAAATTTGAAGCTTTCACAATACACCTTTCCTTCCCTAGGGGAAGGAATTTTTTAGGGCTGATACTCCAGGGTATTTTAACCCTGCTCATAACCAGGGTTATCCTGGAGGTAACACTGTACCCCAGCATATTATATGTAGTGTGGAACCAATGGAGTTTATTGGATTGCGGGTTAAACATTCTCATAAAGACATAAAGGTATGTATTATAGTGTGTGGTCAAAAGTATTGTTTTACTGGTGCATCTTTTAATGCCCCATTATCGTGTACACATGTGGTGTGGACATTCACTGAGCATTCATCCATTTTGCATCGCAAGAAGATTCGTGATTTCAGTTTCATTTCTTGACAAGCTTTAAACAATGCTCTAAATCTTGTTAATCATATAAGCTGTCAACGGTGTCTACGCGGAAAAAGCTTAAACATAAGAAGAAAAAGAGCAAGTGTAGCTTCAGGAACGGGTGCCATTTTCTATGCTGTGACAGTACTGTGCATGCGGCCACTG
>NC_140966.1:32560755-32603255 GCF_056783735.1 Eptatretus burgeri | reverse complement strand
CTTACATGGTAGTCTCATGTTTTGGAAGAAACTTATTGAGTGCACTGTGGATGTCTTCAAATGAGGTTGTTGCACATTAATTCTGGCCAATTGTTTGTTGCTCATCTAGGAAGTTACTTTGCTCGGAATTCCGACTACTCAAACAAGTATTCCCGGCTTGACCCGCAAAGAAAATCTCGCATCATGTTTGTTGCTCGAGTACTGGCTGGCACATTCGTCAGGGGTCATTCTTCCTTCCTACGTCCACCAGCAAAAACTCCATCATCGATTGAACTGCATGACAGCTGCGTGGACAATGAATTGAATCCAACCATTTTTGTTGTTTTTGAAAAGGATCAAGTATATCCCGAATATGTCATTGAATACACCTCCACTTAACTTTAAGATCTTTCAAATGAAGAAGAAAATTGTCTTCTTGCTGCCTTCAGGAAAACGTATGACAAAGAGGCTAGTTTCACAGTCTGAAAATGTTCCCTTTGACAAGGATTCCCTCCATATAGATCAAAATTATTTATTGGTCTAAGGTCTGACATCATTCAGAAGTGCATTAGTGTATTCCCCAATTATTTCTCCAAATTGGTCAATATCTTCATTGAAAATGTTTACTTTACCCCTTTTTCTTTACTATGTTGTTTTTAGTTTAGGTGCAGCGGTTTTTTTGTTGTTGTTTATTTAGAATATTTATTTCATCTTACAATCGAATAAATGATTGTTCTTCGGGCATGAAAAATCAGCTTTTTTAAAAACTATTATTCAATACTACTATTATTCAATACCATAGGTGGTGTGCAAGAGTAATGTAATTGTGCTGATAACATGTAGTAGTTGTTTTTAAGCAAGCTGCTTTGCATTTGATTTTTCAACCGGACTATAAACTGTCATCCTGGTGCATCCCCATCATGGTGTTGCATCATAGCATACACCATCATTAGGCAGATACATTAAGGAGGCTCTTTGTCTGCTCATTTTCACTTGTGGATGTTGATTATCTTGTAATACTTTTTGACAAGGTTATTGTAGTCTAAAACCAAGGCAAATTCAAAGTTGTTGTTCCTTGTTCACCTGGCAAAGGCTATTGTAGTTGTCCTTAATGGTGCTTGGCAGATTCACAACTTATTAATAATAATTTTAAAAGGGCGACAGACAGTATCCATCTTAAGGATGAATAGCACATTGCTTTGATTCATTCCCAGATGGATGCATAATTTATTTGATGGAACGTCATTAAGTTAGGAGAGTTCAAACGGAAAAATAAATTACAAACAAAAATAAAAACAAAAACTTCCACATGTGCACAGCGATCAATCTTTTCAGTGATGGATACTTTCTCCAAAGGAGAATGTACTTGTATGTACAGTCATTTACACCATTTTCAAAGCTCGACATCACATGATTGAATACCTTTCACTCACCAACAAATGGGATGCATTTGTGGCTCTCCACGATTTCAAGAACTATGGACCATCAAAAAGGGGACTTTGAGTGGCTTTTACCATTCCAACTCCACTTAGGATGAGATCCAGTAAAACATTACAAACCTGAAAATAAAACAAAAGGAAAGCAGTTTTGCAAAATGGAAATAAAACTCCAAAATGATATCAAATGAGGAGAGCATGGTATTTAAACACACCACAAAATGTAAACAAAGAAAATAAAAGAAAAAAAAGGTTTTCACAAAGGTAAACCAAAAATATAAACAGAATTAATGTATAATTTAAAAAATGTTAATTGCAGTTTCTGTATACTTACTCATTTCTGTTGATCATTTCCATCTATTTTATCCACTACCCTTTTCCCGGAAATAATCGGAACACAATTTTGCTGAACAAGCAGATTGAAATCTGTTCCAAAAAGTAGAGATTTCACAAACTCTTGGGATCAACTTAGATTATAGATGTTGTAAAGTTTAATTTTGTTTTGGGTGTTGTTTATTCTGATTTAACACTGGAATATATTAATGTTGATGAATGCAGAAATGAAGGGGTCATGTACAAATATGCAAAGGGGGGGTGTTTTGTAGGGAGTGGTTGTCAGGGGTGAGGTTTTCAAAAGGCTGCCATTTTTGTATCTGCAACATATATATATATATATATATATATATATATATATATATATATATATATATATATATATATATATATATATATATATAATCCCCTCAGTAATGCTTCTTCATACACTTGGTATAATACTCAGACAATTGCTTTTAAAGAGTATTGTTTTGCTTGAATGGTTGATTCGTTTCTGTCCGTTTTAATTTTGTTACTAACTTTTCATTGTGTGGGAATGGAGTTGTAATTGCAATGAAGAGGACGAATAAAGGTTTATTACTCGATGTGGTTTGCTCTTTACTCAATAATAGAACTCAAAATAAGTAATCATTGTCCTTTCTCAATTTGTAGATTTAACATAGAAATCCTACAAGCTTTTCAGTTTGCTCATTTTCATGTCCCACTTTGATCACACAACTCATAATGATTGAGTCACAGGTTCAATCATCGGAACTTAATGTATTTCTCTTAACACTCCAGCAGTTCATGTAACACATTATGTACAAGCTCTTCCAAAAAAGAAAAATATATATATTCATATCAAGAAGTATGGTGGAAAGGATCCATGGTGCGAGAGGGAGAAGCGACCAAGGGGTGGATGGTCCCCCTCCATCCCATGGTTGGGGAATTTTGTAATTTAAACCTTAAATTTGTGAAGTGACACTATTTTATGCAAAATTAAAGCAGAATAATCATGTTAATTTCCTGATGAATTGAAGTTTTATTTTTTATTTTTCAGGTAAATCCTGAATATGTTTTGGAGTTTACATTGTATAACAAACGAGGGGATACCCAGTGCTGCTCAGCAAAAAAAACTACCCAGGCACTTGAAATTGTTTGAGGTTGTATTAATAAAAAGGTAGTGGTTTCAGGACGTGATGGACATTGACAAAGCTATGAAGTTATTGGCTTCATCGTGGTTATCTTTGGCCTGAAGGCTGTTGGCAGCACGACCTGACACCACATCCCAATATACACTTCATATTGGCCTATTTAGGTCATCTCTACCGAGATGACCTAATAAAGCCGGACCAAATGTCCGTCCGTCCGTCAACAATTTTTCTTTCCGATCTTGATGAAACTTAGTGTGTGGGTAGAGGTCGATGAGTGTTGCACAAGGATATAACTTTTGTCCGGGTTCATGGTCAGGGACGAGGTCACGAGGTCACGTAAGTTATAAAAATCGCCATTTTCAAAACCTGTCTAGTCTGCCATTCTACAAGATATTCGGCAACTGTTTATTGATTATGATAGCAAAAAATATTATCTTGTATCTAACTGGACAGATTTTTGAATTTCCTTCACATTTGATAGTTACGTGATCTGGAAGATGGCCAAAAACGCCGATGCGAGTCGCAAAGAAGGAAGGAAGGAGAAATGAAATGTAAATAATATGGAATAGGCAAAGCCAAGAAGCGAACGTAGAATTCTTCTTACATTCGCTTCTGACTTTACATAAAACTTGTTTCAAACTGTATACTTGCCAACTATACCGTGGTACGTGTAAGCGCCGCACAGCTGATGATTTTGACTCAATTTCCGGTGACTTCGGCCTGGATTCGGGATCGGCAAACAAATAATGTAAATCACGATTAAAATTTATTTTTGGTGATGCGGGAGATATCTTTATTAAAATTAACTTTGGGGGAAAAATAAATAAACGATCACTTCTGGTCAATAATAAAAGAAATTAAAAGTTCCGGAAAGAGTTTCAAAATCACTCCCGGTAATGTTAAATACTAAATAAACACTTCCTGTCATGAAAAAAAATCACCTTCGGAAGTATAAAATTAACTTTGGGAAAAAAATAATTGAATAAATAAATAAACACTTCCGGTCATGATCTCCCGGAATGCATCATTCCCCATGAAAAAAACGGAAACCAAAAAAAAAAAAAACAGCAACAAAACAAAAAACGGAAGCAAAATGGTCATTGCCAATGACAGATTCACAATTGCCAAGGTATTTTTTTTTTTTGTATACCTTGGTCGAGGCTCGTATGAGAGCTAACACACAACTCACAGCAAGGAGGCATGAGACAAGAGGGGCGGGAGTGGAAGGGACAAAACAGTGGGGAACAGACACATTAGGTGAACTGTGGAAGGGAGAGGGATGGGGATGGGACGGGGAACATGGCGAAGAGAAGATGGACATTTCAGGGACTTTCAGGAAGGAAAGCAGGAGAAATGAAGGAAGTGGGCTTGGGTGGATTATCGGGGGTAGAAAAGATCGAGGATTTGGATGGGGGAAGATAAGAGGTGGTGGTGAACAGCTGTTTTGAAAGCCTGGAGGGAAGAATGGGAAAGAGTAGAGTGAGGAAGTTTATTCCAAAGGCGGGAAAAAAGAGGAATGAAAGAGTGAAGATGAGCAGTGATTCGTGATTTTGGTAGTTTTACCAGAAGGGGGTTGTTGGCGGACCTTGAGCGCCCTGTGGAGATGTGGTGGGGACAAATCGCAGAGAGAGAGCAGGGGGGGCAAGGCTGGAGAGGAGTCGGTAGAAGACAGAAAGACCACCGACCAACCTGCGGTGATTGAGTGAGAGGCCCAAAGACTCAGCTTCATTGCGGGAGATGCCGATGATCTTAAATGCCCTGGTTTCGACAGCGTGAAGCCGAGAAAGGTAGGAGGCAGGAGCACCAGCCCAGAGGGGAGAGCAGTACTCCATCAGGCTACGGACAAAAGCTTTGTAAGTGGTCAGGAGCTCAAGAGGGCCGAGGAAGGACTTAGCACGACGGAGGATTCCCAGTCGGCGACTGGCTTTTGAGGCGAGGTTGGAAATGTGACTTTCCCAGGAAAGGTCATGGCAGATAGTGAGACCTAGAAGCTTGAAGGAAAAGACTTCTTCCAGAGGATTGTTGAGAAAGTGGATGGGGGGGTTTTGTAAACGGTCCTTTCGAAGAGACATAGTGAGAGTGTGAGATTTGTCTGGATTGAAAGACATGTTCCACGTGTTGGACCAGTTTGTGATTTTATCCAGATCTGCAGTGAGTGAAGAAGCTGCTGCTTGCCGGTCTGAGGGATGACAGATGGTATGGCAGAGGGTGGAGTCGTTGGCAAAGAGAAATAGAGGATTTTCCAGAGAGTCCGAGAGATCATTGATGAAAACCAGAAAAAGAACAGGGCCCAGAACGCTACCTTGAGGAACTCCAGCCTGCACAGGAAGAGGGGATGAAAGAACTCCATTTAGGGCCACACGTTGTTTTTGTGTTGTTGTGTTATTGTGTTATTTTGTGTTATTGTGTTGTTTTTGTTGTTTCCTATTCTCTCATGTGCACGCGTTAAGTAATATTCACAAGATAGAAATAAAACCCAATCGTGTTTATACACCGCACAGCGTTTAACAACAACTGGAAGCAAAAAGTCATTGCTAACGACATGGATTCGAAATAGCCAGGGCTATTGTGTTATTGTTGTTGTTGTTATTTCCTATTCTCTCACGTGCACGCGTTAAGTATTAAGCTCACTTTGTTTGCTACAAAACACATTTTTAGCCTTTTATATTTATACATTTTCCCCCAAAGGTGCAAAAGTTTCAAAACCCGAAATGTAAACGTCGGCATTTATTTTCAAAATATATAATTTCGTGCGCGCGCCAAAATGCCGAGTCATCTTTAACCAAACTGCGCAGTAGAACTGCGCAGTAGTCTGGTCATGGCGTCTCAGCAGTGGCCAGCGTGGTTCAGATTGACTGTGGTTTCTGGGGCGAAGGTGATTGTTAAGTATGTCGGCGGTATAAATTTGAGTGACTGTATTGGTGAATCACGCAACATCTTGACAACGAATATTCTGGCCGAACGATTGCATCAATTCAGTGCATCAACAGGGATAATTCGCAGGCTCCTCTTGATCGTGCCGATATCTAACATAATCACCGGTGGACATCGGTCTGCAGGCTGTGGGGAGAGGCCATGGATCCCGGATGAGGGGATAAGTGATAAATTATGCTACATGCTTCGGGCTTTCTGATTAATATATCAATGAGTACATTCCATAATTAATAATTAATGAATCTTGCATACAAAATGTTTTTTTCATTCCTGACATGTTACTTTGTGCAGTGTCACGAAACTTCTGTGGAATTAATAATTTATGAATTTGCTTGCTCTAACGATTTTTCAAACCTCAATATCTCTATAAATACTTGACCAATTTTCATTCTGAAAGTTGCATTATAATCAGTGAAGAATAATCTGCAGGATTATCATAATCTCCGAGAGCTAAGCCTATTTTTTCGTTTTTTTCTACAACCGGAAGTGAAATGTCGCCAGAGTGGACGGACCGCAAAACCACGTATTGCACTTACTGGTGATTCTGATGTGTTAATCCAGGTACTAAATGAACAATACATATTTATTAATTATGTCATTAGTAGTATTATCCTAGTATATCTCTGTGAACTATTTCAATCTAAACGGTTAGTTTGGACTGTTTCGCGGTTACCTGAACTGAACATTGAGAACTTGTGGTGTTATAGAGATGACCATCACCCCCACACGGGGGTAATTTTTTTTTTTTGCGTCAAAATGGTCTTCGAGGCCAACGTGCAGTAGCTTAAAACCCAGATTCTGAAGCATCGACAGCCCAAAATTTGGGACATCGAGATGCTAAGGTTCGGCCCTGAAAGAGTAACAAGCAAACACAGACACACTTGAAATTATTTACAAGATTTATAATCGTTTATAACTCGGAGCCATTTCCACAACAATATTTTAGAGAGCGTTCCTTGGACATGTAAATTACAGGATTTGAAAGAAGGGATTTTCGGTTCATTTTATTCACAGGGATTACAAAAGACAAAATTCACAATCGTATAAGAAAATGAAGCCCATCCTTAACCCTAACACACCAAACCTAACCCTAATCCCAATATCACAAATCATTTTTGGGGGCATCAAGTAAAGCTTTGTCTCAAATACTAAATACTAAGCATTCAACCTCACAAACCATAACAAGAAAAAAATCATTTCCAAGTAAGCAAGGTTGAAGGTTCTACAAATAAATCACGAAAGGAGGTCAAATGGCCTTTAATGGCTGTGCCATGTTCAAATCCCGACCAAAAGGTTTCTTTAACGTTTTTTTTTGCATAAATTGTCGAGGCTCGTATGAGAGCTGACACACAGAATGTACAACAAAGGGATCAGGAGATAAGAGGGGTGGGAGAGGGAAGGACAAAACAGTGGGGAACAGATATGAGGAGATCTTTGCTGGGGAGAGGAATAGGGTGGGGAACACAGTGTAAACAAAATGGACACCACAGGGATTTTCAGGAAGGAAAGCAGGGAATTTAAAGGAGGTAGGTTTGGGATGGATTAACGGGGTAGAAAAGATCGAGGATTTGGATGGGGGAAAGATAAGAGATGGTGGTGAACAGCTGTTTTGAAGACCTGTAGGGAAGAGTGGGATTGAAGAGAGTGTGGGAGTTTGTTCCAAAGGTGGGGAAAAAAAGAGGAATGAAAGAGTGAATTTTGATGAGGTCATTGACCTCATCAGATGACAATGGCATCATCCAAATCATAGATACTATCAATTGCTTCCATACTTGTATTTATTTAGGAAAAAAAAAAATGTTAAAACTTTTGAAACTCTGACCCAAGTATTTGAATTATCTTCTGTCATTCTTGGGGAGACAACCGAGTTTTGCCTTTCTTAATTTTTCTTTTATTGCTTGCAATTTATGAGATTCCTTTTGGGCATCTTTTATACTCTTTATAACACCTGCTACATTTCCCACAGCAGAAGCAGTTGAACCAATTCGGTCTCAAGAGAATAGTTGAACCTATACCCATTAGAGTATCAATTATCCCATCTCCTTTTTTTCTAAATTGATGTCCTACACCCCTTTGTCTCTTAGGTTTATAGTATCCTTTACCAGTCTGGTGTTGGCTTAGTGGTTAGGGTGGTGGCTTGAGATCCTGGGGTCCTGAGTTCAAGCCCCATTGGGCTGCTGAATTAATACACCAGGAGGTTGACTCAGCCTGTCATCCTTCCGAGGTCGGCAAAATGAGTACCAGTGCACTGGTAAGGGGGACACTGCATCAGCGGCATAGCCGCGTCCCAACCATTGATGCAACCAGCAGCCACAGGCTGCACTCTAGAGGGTGAGAGAGAGTGTCCTCTACCAAGATACATACTGTTGCGGAAATGGCCCTTAGTGTGTTACTAAATATAGGATTAGCCCAGATCCCCCATTAAATGCGTGTTTAGCCAGGTTGTTCGGTAATTTGACGTCGCATGTGTGTCGGAGGTGTCACAGGCTGTTATTTGTTTGTGCAGTGGTGGTGGACCGAGAGGCGCTTCTTCTTCCTTCAGATGTTCCAGACAATAGACTCCGCCCAGCACGCTGAAAGGGGGAGTGGCCGAGAGAAGGAAGTGAAACTGAAGGGAGGAGTTTGTCGGCTTCGTAAAATGGGCGTGCCCCCCAAAAAAAACTGAGAGGCGAGCAGTCGGCCGGGAAGACGGTGGTGAAACTGAGCGCCGGTGTGGCGCAATCGGCTGAATAGAACTGGCGGTGTGTGACTCGGCAGTCGGCTTTGAAGCGAAGGAGCAACGAAAAGGAGAAGGGAAAAACTGTAGTCGGCTTCAAGGCGAGCGTGTGCTGGGAAGGCAAGAGAGAAACGAGTGTCGAGGCACGATCTGCTGGATAAGCAGTCGGTTTTTGGAGGCGAGTGTGCGCTGGAAAAAGGTGGAACTGAGAGCACCGAAGTCAGTCTGCGATCGGCAGAAGCTGAACCTGAGAGCACCGAGGTCAGTCTGCGATCGGCAGAAGCTGAACCTGAGTGCGCAGAGTCTGCGATCGGCAGGAACTGAACCTGAGGGTCGAGTCTGCCATCGGCCGAGAAAGAAAAGCTGGACCTTGTGAGAAACCAGCTGAGACCCACCATAGATCTGACCGTCTTGTGCCATCGACATTGCGTGGGGCCAGAACGTGCTGAGGAGGGCGTGTGCAAACGGTGCCTTGGGAAGAAAGAGTACGGTGTCGCCATCTTGCCACGCGACGTGCTCGAGCTTGGAGCTCAAATCCGTGGACATCAGCTTGTCACGAGCCACATTTGTGCCTTTGAGACTTTCCTCTCCATGAAACATCACCAAGTACTCTGTCTTGTTTCCATGCTGTTCATGTCTTGTCTGCATGTTGTTTAAGGCTTATCTCATTAGAGTCCCTTTCGAAACCCATAATCCGTAGCTCCCGAGTTAACGGGTTATATATTAATTATAACATTATCGTGAATGCTTTGCTCGTGTCGTGTTCCCCGATGTCCCCAATAAATCTGGTTAATTCGTATGAAGTTTCCGCTTTGAATTAATTTGTGCCGCGTCGAGGAACGATCCGCTCGATTTGGATATGAAAACCAAAATGGTTACAGACTGGTAGACTCCGCTCGGTCTCTGACAAAACCAGTCTGTAACCGGGGTATATTCCCCCAGCTGGCAAGGTACAGGTGTATTTTGGTATCGTGATTCGAGACGCGTAACCCGAGAACTGTGCCAACCCCAGAGACTGCGGTGGTTAGGGTGGTGCCGAAGTTGTGACATTTGGCTGTCGAGAGTAGGATGCGAAAACCCAAACTGGGTACGGACAGTGATTTACATGCTCTGTCCGAATTCCCCCCACCCCCGGATCCTTAACAATACCTTCACCCTTGTAGTATGGGGAAAGGAACATCCCATCCCCTGTAATTATTTTATATTTTCCCAACTCGTGTTTCCTCACAATAACCATCATATTTATTTATTGTAAAACTTCACGTAGGTGAATTTTGATGGATATAATTTCTCCATTAAAATAAATCATACGATTATCTTGGTCGGTTATCCTAAAGTTTACTTTGTCTATGGTTTTTCAAGACACGGAAAGATGAACCAGATTTTTTAGTTCCATATTGAATTTTATAACCAATTGGGGTTGAGTATGCACTGAATGAAAATATTGTATTTGTTCTTATTCCATCGTTATAAGCACCATCAATCAAATCACAGTAAATTAACACTGAATTTATGCCTGAGGATATTTGAATGACATTACTGTAAAACATCCCATTAGTTTCAATCTTTTTTGAGGAGAAACCCAATAACTCTCGAAATGAATTATCAATTGTAAAATCAACCTTGTAGTTATTTTCAAGTTTAATCATTGATTTTGAAGTATGTTTTTTAATGTCTACAACAATATTTTTGGTTCATCATCCTGTTCTTTCACAAAGAGAAAAGGCGAGCAATTTCGGAAGATATTTGAGAAACCTCATATGCTCTGGGTGAAACTGTTATCGTTTTGTATCCACTTCCTGGATTATAACTGAACTTATCGTTTTTCTCTGTGATATTAAACAGGGTATTATAAGTTTCCATAGACAATAAAGACGCCTCATATTCTTTTGTTGCATCCAGTTGTAGTGGGTATGGAAATGAAGATGTATGGTCACTTGTGAAATTAAAACTAAGGATTGTGTTTCTCATCTTATTTAATATTGAATAAAATATCTTTGTATTGACATTTATTAATTATTTTCATGTTCATCAACTGGTATAAAATGGCTGATGCTTCATTAAAACAATTGTTATTTCCAGCCTTCTTACCACCTAACAGCAATAACAGTCCATTAACGAATTGTGATGGGTCATTTGGAAGAAAACTAACACCTGAACCAAACCTACTTAAAGCCTGAATAATGTGTTTCTTCTTCTCATTCTTCCTACTTTTACCAGATATATTGACCCTATAATCGAGAGAGCCCAGCAAATCAATATATACTCTATCACCCTTATTTTTCATATTCAATGGTTTATCAAAATACTTTGATTCATCCCTCACAGTTGAACCTTATCTTCCATCTTTTGTAAGAAGAAACATTAATGTCGGAGTTAATTTAACAGGTGGTTGAACAGAACTCAAGAACCTTAATTCATTATTAAATATCAATCCCTTTTCTTGAAAAAGATGGAATATTGCTGGTTGTTCTGTTGGAATGAGACCTGCCATGGTTTTTGAATTCGCTGAATATTCATTGTTTTGAAGAGCCTTCACAATATAATCAGGGGGTTGATTTATCTCTTCCAGTTGTTGAAATAATCCTTCATCATTCATATTATAATTCTCCTATATTCTCTAATTCTTCCTCTGTCATTTGCATAAAATCTTTTAACATTTGAAGTTTTTTTAGGAGTATATTCTATTGGGGGACTGTGGAAGCATCTATAATTTTTTGTTGGGAAGTTTTTTAAAGAGGTTTTAAATTTTTCTCTTGTTTTCTTTCAAATGCTTCTTCACCCATTAGCTTCTGTCTGCGTTTCTTCTTTATGTCTTCCTGTTGTTTTGCAACTTTTGAAACCAACTTTTGATGTTCCTTAAATCTTCTTGCTCTTTCTTTCGCATCCATTTATTTATTGGAAAATATCATTTACTGAATTGTTAAGATCAACAGGGAAATTTTCCTTTTCTTCATCATTAAAGTAGATGTGTTCAAATAAATCCTTTTCTTTAAATATTTCATCAAACTCTTTATCAACATTAATACGAGTTGTAATTTCTTCTTCACTAATACTTGTATCTCTGCTTTTCATATGTTTGCGTTGAGTTTCTTCATCAACATCAAAACCAAATGATAAAATGTTAACTCCGTTCCCACTCAGATGTTTAATAATGTCTCATTCCTTCTGGATTAGTTTCTTTAACTCACTCACAATGCGAATATTTTGTTGTACCAAGAGAGACCTCCTCAAATATTTGACCTTCATTCCTCAATCGCATATGCTCCTCTACTGAAATATAGTAATAATCTTCACCTTCTACTTCTCCTGGTCGCATTGCTCTGGTTGTTGTAGATACAATACGAATCACATGGTGTTTGTTTGTTTGTTTTTTTACTTTCAATATTTTCATTTTTACTGTTCAAGAACCTTGATTTATGAAAGTTTTTTTTTCCAGAAGCAGATTTACTCACAAGATTAATAATAATAGTTGCCATTTATATATGTAATTGTTTACAAAATAAAAATATATATCCCTTCATATCACATCTTGTTTCACAACAATACATTGATATTTTTCAGTCGTGTGCTTCATTTAATCCCCAATTCCTTTTTCTACATAATGCAGAACAAATGTCTCCAAAAATTGTTTATATCTATTGAATTTAACTTGAATAAAACAAAAGTATTAGCATGGTTTCTTAATGAGCGACGAGGGAGTTGAAAGTATGATTGACTCAGAGAAATACAATTACAAGAAGAATGTCTCCCTCTTGTGTCGTAGCTATCCATTACCGTTTGGTTTCTTATTAACACAATCATCAAAGATAACGAGGTTCTTTTTTGATTTATCCAAATCTTGGGGTGAAGGTATATCAACCGTATTTTCACTAAGAATACAAGCTATAGGTTTTGATTTATTTTTACATTTCTGTGTATCACAAAATAATTGTATTATATCTTCAATGTTATAATCATTTAGTTCGTTTTAAAGTTTAAATAAACCGATTATATCTTCTTTTTGAAGACCCGTATTAAAACCTTGTGAGTAGTTGATACTCAGGTTGAAAACTTGACTTTATGAAAATTACTAAATTATCATAATCTAAAAAGTTGGGAGTAAGGAGCATCTTTAAAAGCAGGCAGGTTTTTCCACATCCACTTGAACCAACTATGAGACATCTTAATGAATTCGGAAGATTTTTATGGTTGTTAAATTTTATCTTATTTTTCCAAATGGGTAAAAAATCATTCATTTGTCTGTTTGGAAAACAGACTATTTAAGTTTTTATTGGCTTTTTTAGAAACTATGCTTTATCCAAAGTTCAGGTTTAATTTCAAGATAATCCATTATTTTATTTATACAATATCTTGTGTTGATATTTCCCTGAAAATGACAATCATTAATAATATAAATCACAATCCATGAAACATTACCGTCATTTGTTCCGTCTCTTCTCTTGTAAGAAAAGGTGTATTTTCACCCTAGTACTTAACATTAATTTCTCTTGTTAATCTTGTAAAGTAATTCATTTTTGATGAAATTTTGAAACAGTTATGTTCTTTTTTATATTTTTTATTTTCATTAGTTAGAAGATAATCACAGAATATACATTGTTTATGGGCTTCTGACTCCATGTTTAATCCCACTCTATCACATACAGGACAATTCTCGAATTTGTCATATGGAGAATCAGGGAGTTCAAGAGGCTCAAGATCTCATATACTATTCATATTTATAAAGTAAAACTTTACTTCAAACAAAATTCATCTTCGGTACTTTCATTGGTGCTTTCACAATCATCTATAAAACTACTTTCATAACTATCGTTTGAACACAAACTCTCGGTATCACAACTGTCTTCTGTTCCAACAAAGATACTATCACTCATAATCTTCAAAATCTTCAGGTGAATAATGACTCATTTAATTAGCAGAAAAAACATTACCATCTATATCTATATACTTTTTTCATGAACAGATTCAACTACTACATTTTTTATATTAAAAGTAATTTTAAAATGGTCCTTAACTACTACTGAACAAAATGTCATTTCACCTGATATATAAATATCCTTTATTTCATCAAGATTTACATCTTTACGGTTGTTGAAAAAAAATACAAATTTCTCCTTGCATATTACAGATGGTCTTATCTTTTCTTTCTAAAGCTTCATCCATAAGGTTTTTCTTTTTTGATACTTTTTCTTGTTTCATTGCTTTTTGTAGTTTTGAATACATTGCCAGAAGGAGAGAAGAAACTTTTGGTAGAGCGACTTAAATTGATCTTCCAGATATACAAAAAGCCCTTCCACTGAAGGAAATTGGAGAACTCATATTATTCACCACTAGCCGAAACCCCGTCACAGACGGATGCTTCAGAGTTGAAGGTTGACTATTGGCACAATGTGTGATGCACTCTTACAGGTACGAAGTTTCTTTCAGTCCAGGTCACAGTACCGAGAAAAATGTGACGCGACCGCTCGGAGAAGCACAAAATTGGTCCTTCAGTATTAATATATAGATAATTGTTTTTATCCAATAGTTGATATAATTTATCTTTATTCAATTTTACATCCTCGACATATTTCTCAATATCTTTTACAAATGCAGAGATTGATTGAAACTTGTCTTTTGTGTCTTGATACATTGCATTTATGAAGTAAAAAAGTGGGTGGATAAAATGGTTTTAAACACAGATTCACCTATAAATTCAATGGAATTTTCATCAAGAAAAATTTTATTTTAAGCAAAGTTTTGCTATATAAATATGATGATTTTTAAGTGTACTACGATGTTTGAAATCATGAATATAAATGTTATAAAAAAAAAACACCTTCAAACCAACAAACTCACATTCAATCTTTTCAGACAAATATCTCCATTTGAACAAGAAACAAAACATTGTGATAGATGTAATATTGATATTCTTAAAATAAATAGTAGACACCTTCAATCACGCAAACACAAGAAGAATGAAGAAAGGGAAGGGGCTACTAAATTCTCGAATGAAAACGCTGATGGGGCATTTAAAGGACATATAAAAATAAGATTGTTTCGCTTTGAAGACACCGGACCATCTTCAATCATTGAAGCTGTTGATATGGTTAAACAAAGTATTGAAACTGTAATTAAAACACATTAAGTGAAATGAAAACTTTTAAGTTTTATATTTGAGTAAAATTGAATATGATAGATGATGAAACTACTCCCTTTATGAGGACAAACACTCACTTTATCACATCATTTCAATATTTTGTAAGATGTGATGTTTACAATGAACTCCAGAGACAAGGACAAGATGTTGATAACACTGTATTAGGTAGTGGATTTGCTATTACAAAAATAATCTTTTTAGACAAGTCTGAAACGTCAATGGTTCATGAGCGGTATTTGACAATGTAGATTGTTTCAGAAGTCAAGGATGAGACAATGTGATAATTTTTGACAAAGTTATAATTAATTATAGTGGCCTTCAATCAACAGCTGCAAAATGTCGAAAACCCAGTTTTGTTCAACAACTTTCAAAATTTGACCTTTGCATAACCTTTAAAGGTCACAAAACAATGTTGTGGACATTAAAATAAGGAAACAGGATACGTGCTATAGCTTATTGGAGTTAGTTCGTCGAAGAAGGTCGAAAACCCGGTTTGATTCCCACAACTTTGAAAATTTGACCTTTGTGCCCTTTAAAGGTCAAAGATTATGACCTTTGGTACAAAACTTCCTCTGGAACATTCCAGGAACAATATAACGTCATATAGGCTATATTGCATTTCGCAATCCTCGGATTATCCATACTTTGATGAAATCAGCGTAAAAACAAAGTTGAAGGGGGCGCCACGGGCAAAGTGTTCAAGATGGTGCAAAATGGTTTCAAGACTTGAGGTGGGGAATGACCTCAAGATTATGCATAAGAAATATTGTCATCCTAGCTCTCAAAGTTTGGGTGGTCGTATCATTTTAAGTCAAAATTCGCAATTTTTTAAGTTTTTGACCTTGTGACCTTGACACGAAAATTAAAAAATGGACAACGACAAGTTTTAGATAATTCATTTTGCTATTCAAATAACGAAGAACCCATTCCATTCAGTCAATTCCCTAGAAGATAGATTTTTAATCCAACTACCCCCTAAAAATGGCTATTTTTGGGGCGTGGCTCTGCCCACAATGGGCGTAGCACACCCTCATCCAGGAAAACACGAGACATTGATATCGAACACATAACCAAGTTTCATCAAGATCGGATCAAAGTCCACGGAGTTATGCTCTGGACAGACAGACACACAGACAAGCCGGTAGGCGGACATGGTTTGGGTAGTCGATCAAGTCGAATTTAGTCGTTTTTCAGCCGTTACTAGCCAACAAATGCGTCCATAGCAACAGTTCTTACACACAACTCTGACATACCATGAACCTACCATACCAGTTTCATGTATATCTGACTCATAGTCTCTGAGATAGAACGAACTTAGTTTTTTTATTGTTTTCGACCAGGGTTCTTTCAAAGTCTATCTTCTCCGACAGTTTTCATAGGATCCGGCTGGAAATTTGACAATATGGCTGAATGTACTGCCCAGTCGCTCGTGGCCCGATTTTTGAAAAAATTAATTTTTGAGATTGTTTTGAAAATTTCAAAGGTCCGTTGCTCGGCAACGGATGGGTCCATAGCAACGGTTCTCATTTGCACAAAACTCGGTCATGGTATGAACCTACCAACCAAGTTTCATCGAAATCGCCATTGTATTAACGGAGCACTGGACCGAACAGACATACAGACAGACAAACATATCGATGGAAATACTGATAATAAGGGTAGACTAGATCGACTACCCAACAGACAAACACAACGAATATAGTGGTCACTCTGGCTGGTGCTCGTGAACCAATATACACATCTTAAAATCAGATCCTCTTCAAGCTTCTTCTTATATTGATTTACCAAAAGAGATAAAACTTAAGAAAGCGGTTCTTAATATTCAAAACAAAGATAATAAATGTTTTCTATGGTCTGTTCTTGCTCACTTACATCCTCCACAATGGAAACCTGAAAGGGTTGAACATTATAAGAAAAACGAGAATTCGCTAAATGTTAGATTTAAATTTTCCAATGTCATTGAGAGATATTCCTAAATTTGAGAAAATGAATAATGTATATGGATTAATAACGATAAAAGTTCAATAAGAAAAAATTAAATACAAGTTCAAAAAAAAATTTAATAACAAAAGTTCAAATATTCAAAATTTCAAATAACTATAAAGATGATGAAACACACATTGACCTTCTATGTTATAGTTTGGGGAAAATTTCACATTATGCTTGTATCAAAAATTTATCAAGACAAATCACCTCACAGGTATTCAATAGAACAAATAAAACATATCCCTGTAAGAGATGTCAACTTATTTTATATGAAAGAACGATTAAATCAACGTTCAAAATACTGTAGTAATCATAAATCAACCGTAATTAATATACCAAAAGTGGGAAAGAAGATATCATTCAAAGATTACAACAAATATAACAAACATCCATTTGTGATATATGCCGATTTTGAAAGTATCCTTGAAAAGATAGATACTATTTCTCCAAATCCAAATAAATCATACACAAATAAATATCAACAACATACTCCTTGTGGTTTCTGTTATATCAAATCATCTGTTGATGATAAATACAAGTTAGAACTTTATAGAGGAGAAGATGCTTCAGAGGAGTTTGTAAGACGATTGGAAAAAGACTGCATAAGACGAAGAGAAATAATGGTTAAAACCTTTAAACCAATGTCAGAAACAAAGGGAGAGAAAAAGGAATTTAGAAAGAACAGTATCTGTCATATTTGTGAGGAGAAAATTGAGGGAGAGGTCAAAGTTAAGGATCATCATCATCTTTCTGGTAAATATAGAGGTCCAGCTCATTCCCGTTGTTAGCTTAATTACAAGCCCCTAAACTTTATTCCTGTCTTTCTTCACAACAACGCTCACTATGACACACATCTATTTATAAATGAACTTTCAAAGACATCTGGAGATATTTCTGCCATTCCTAATACAGATAAAAAATACATCTCATTCACAAAACAATTCAAACATCCCCCATAACCCATTTGAGATTTCTTGACACATTCAAGCTTATGGCAAGTCCACTATCTAACATAGCATCAAATATTAAAAACTTAACGAATCTTAAATCACATTCCTCAAAATCAAGAAGAGATTGATCTCATCATAAAAGGGAGTATATCCATATGACGATATGGATTCATTTGAGAAGTTTAAAGAAACACAACTTCCTTCAAGGGAAAGTTTCTATAGCAAGTTGAATAAAACTCATATTTCCAATAGAGATTATACACAAGGTTTGGGAGAAGTTTAATATCAAGAATCTTGGAGAATATCACAATTTGTATCTTAAAAATGATGTATTGTTATTGGCTGATGTGTTTGAAACTTTTAGAACAGTCTATAAAATAAAAATTCTTGTGGATTAGACCCCGCTCACGATTACACAGCCCCAGGTTTGGCTTGGAGTGCCGTGTTAAAAATGCCAAAACAGGATTTGGAATTAATCAGTGATAGAGGTATTAGGGTGCTCCACTTTTGCAAAAGTAGTTGCTGGAATGAAGCACTATGTGCCTATTGATTCCACTAGTGAAGTCAGGTAATCCACCAAAGTTTGAAAATTTTCCCGCCTTTTTTGACCGCGGGCCGACATTTTGAAATTTCAGGAAAAATCCATATTTTTGGAAATAATATTGATTTTTGAATATTTTTTAAAATATATTTCTCTGTGTTTCGATGGCCGAATGCACTTCAGTAGGCACCAGTATTATTAAAAGTACCCGTAAATATTACTCGCAAACTTGTCCCAACATTTTGAGAAGGGGTTGCCATTTTGGAATTTCACTGAAAATCCCATATTTTGACAATTATTGCACGGCACATTGTTAGGCATTTGCAGAATATCAGTAGTAGCGTTTTCATAAAGACATTATTAATGACAAATGAGAGCATGATCAATTAATTATGAGAACAACCAAATATGTTTTAAGCGACATGGTTTTCATATATGACAACATAACAATCTAGCAAACCAGCAACCACACAGATATCTTCTAGAGAACATAGCGTTTGTTTTGTATAGTCTGGGTAAAGCTTCCTGTGCTCTTCCACACACTGTAGCAATGCTTGACGTTGTTTCTCATCATTGCACATATGAAAAAGTCCTCATTCAGCTAGATCATTTACGACACGCAAAGAATTAGCACTTTCGCAAAATTTCCTGTAACTAGCGAACTTGTCCCGCATAGCCACAGGAGCCCTGACCATTGGTCAGTCAAGGTTTATCTGCAAGTACACAAAGAATAAAATAAAAAAATATTTCATTAGATATACACAAAATATACGATTTTCACTGAATTTCCAAAATGGCAACCCCTTCTCAAAATGTCGAGACAAGTTTGTGAATATTTACAGGTACTTACTATCATACTGGTGCCTACTGAAGTGCATTCGGCCATCGAAACACCTAAATATATATTTTTAAATATTCAAAAATCAATACATTCCAAAAATATGGATTTTTCCTGAAATTTCAAAATGGCGGCCCACGGTCAAAAAATGCGGGAAAATTTTCAAACTTTGGTCGATCACCTAACTTCACGAGTGGAATCGATAGGCACATAGTGCTTCATTCCAGCAACGACTTTTGCAAAAGTGGAACACCCTCATAGGTATGCTTTTAATGATAGAGAAGGCTAAAAGAGGAGGAATATCTCAAGTATGTTCCAAGAGATATGCTAAAGCAAATAACTTCCTGATTATAATAAGAATGAGGACAACTCTTACCTGATATATTATGAGGCCAACAATTTGTTTGGGTGGACTGCGCCAATATTTACCTTATGGAGAACTTAAATGGGTTAAAGAAAACATTGTGAAAACGTTTTACAAGACATTGTGATCTCTCAAAATAATTGGATGAAGCTGAAGTTGGATATTATTTTGAGGTTGATTTGAAATATTTAATACAAAAAGGAGAACAGAAGCAACAACAGATTTTGAGAAGGACTTTTATACATTAATGAATAATGTTGTATTTGGAAAGATGATGGAAAATGTTAGGAATAGGCAAAACATCAGACTTGCTACATCTTCGAAACAGGCTTCAAAGTTAATTAATAGACCAGGTTTTGAACGAGCGGAGGTGTTTTCAGAAAACTTTTGTGCTATTCATTTGAAAAAAAGAGAGTACTGAAATGGATCAACCTATTTATATTGGAACATCAATTCTTGACTTGTCAAATTCGTTAATGTATGACTATTACGATAATAATTTAAAAGCAAATGATAATGTATCATTGTTATATATGGATACAGATAGTTTTATATTAGAAATTAAAACAAGTGATGTATATGAAGATACGATATATGTATATATATATATATATATATATATATATATATATATATATATATATATATATATATATATATATATATATATATATATATATGATACAAGTAATTACAAGTCAGGTGATGTGTTGTTTTCATCAAAGAATTAAAACGTTATTGGTAAGTTTAAAGATGAATTGGGTGAGAAGGTAATGAGTGAATTTATAGGATTGACATCAAAGTCTTATGCTTATAAATATATTGATAATAATAATATTGAAGGGTGTGATAAGAAGCTAAGGGGAATAAAGAAAAATATAATCAAGGAAACAATAAACTTTGAACATTACAAGTCTGAAGACGACGATGGTTCATGAGCGGTATTTGCCGATGTAGATTGTTTCAGAAGTCAAGGATGAGACAATGTGATAATGTTTGACCAAGTTATAAAAATGATCAACATGATGTGGTATGAGTGACAAGTTATTAGCTGCAAAATGTCGAAAACCCAGTTTCGTTCAGCAACTTCAAAAATTTGACCTTTGCATAACCTTTAAAGGTCACAAAACAATGTTGTAGACATTAAAATAAGGAAACAGGATACGTGCTATAGCTTATTGGAGTTAGTTCGTCGAAGAAGGTCAAAAACCCGGTTCGATTCCCACAACTTTGAAAATTTGACCTTTGTGACCTTTAAAGGTCAAAGGTCAAGGATTATGACCTTTGGTGCAAAACTTCCTCTGGAACATTCCAGGAACAATATGTCATATAGGCTATATGGCATTTCGCACTCATCGGATTATCCATACTTTGATGAAATCAGCGTAAAAACAATCTTGAAGGGGGCGCCACGGGCAAGGTGTTCGAAAAACTTTAAAAGTGAAGTTCAAAGAAAGCTTGGAGCACAATTCACAAAGCAAACCAAACAAAAGGGATCAAGCATGCACATTCAACATAAGCATGTGACAAGGTCTCGAGAGTTCCACAGAAGGGACATTGGTCAGGTATTTCAGGAGAAAAAATAGGCAGGAGTTTGTTGGAAGGTAATACCCAGTGTGCCAACCTCCAAGACAGGTCAGCAGTTTTCTTTGGGATGAGAACATGGTAAAAGGCTTTCCAGTGAGGTTGGAAGGGGTATTCTGGAGGCAAGTAGTTGTGCCACTTCCTTGACTGCCAAGTTCCTTAAGAAGGTCGAATTGCTTTCACACAGGCCTGGTATATGTGACGTTTTTTCAGACATACTTGTGTGATTCCAAAATGTATTTTTGGTAAATATTTTACAACTGAACCAGAAATCATAACAGTGAGAGCGAGTTCTAGATTTGGGAGGAGAGGATTTGATTCGTGAACAGTTGAGCCATCACCAGTGAGAGGAGATCTCTCCCATTGTACCGCAACACTCTGGTACACCTGAAGTACTTCACATAATAAAAGAGAAACTTGGTGGTTGGACCGTATGCCAACCTTGGTTGCTCGTGCTACTGCACTCAACCATCTCGTGTTGTCAATCATTAGATCAGAAACGCAATGGACACTGTTTTGAATATAATGCTCGACAAGTCTGAAGACCACGATGGTTCACGAGCGGTATTTGACGATATAGATAGTTTCAGAAGTCAAGGATGAGACAATGTGATAATGTTTGACCAAGTTATAAAAATGATCAACATGATGTGGTATCAACATGATCAACATGATATAAAAATGATCAAACGAGTGACAGGTTATTAGCTGCAAAATGTCGAAAACCCGGTTTCGTTCAACAACTTTAAAAAAAAATTGACCTTTGCATAACCTTTAAAGGTCACAAAACAATGTCGTGGACATTAAAATAAGGAAACAGGATACGTGCTATAGCTTATTGGAGTTAGTTCGTCGAAGAAGGTCGAAAACCCGGTTCGATTCCCATAACTTTGAAAATTTGACCTTTAAAGGTCAAAGGTCAAGGATTATGACCTTTGGTGCAAAACTTCCTCTGGAACGTTCCAGGAACAATATAACATCATATAGGCTATATGGCATTTCACACTCATCTGATTATCCATACTTTGATGAAATCAGCGTAAAAACAAACTTGAAGGGGGCGCCACGGGCAAGGTGTTCGAGATAGAGCAAAATGGTTTCAAGACTTTAGGTGGGGAATGACCTCAAGGATATGCATAAAAAAAATTGTCATCCTCGCTCTCAAAGTTTGGGTGGTCGTATGATTTTTATGTCAAAATTCGAAATTTTCTAAGTTCGTGACCTTGTGACCTTGACACGATAATGAAAAAGAGCTCCGTGGGGCTATGCAGGTGCCATTGGTCTAACCAAATACCGAAACCACTGCCAGATTCGACAAACCCCTCGGAGAAGATGGATTTTTATGTCAAAATCGCAATTTTCTAAGTTTGTGACGAAAATGAAAATAAAAAAATACGAGCTCCGTGGGGCTATGCAGGTGCCATTGGGCTAACCAAATACCGAAACCCCTGTCAGATTCGACAAACCTCCGACGAGAAGACGCAAATTGAAATCGGCTACCCCCTAAAAACACGTTTTTTGGGCGTGGCTCCGCCCATAATGGGCGCACCACGCCCATTCTCAGGAAAACACAACTAGATCATGATATAAACCTCTCACCAAAATTTTGTCAGGATCGGATCAAAACCCACGGAGCTATGCTCGGGACAGACAGACAGACAACAATAACGAATATAGTGGTCACTTATTTTTTTCGTGAAAATATTTTTTTCGTGAAAATATTTTTTTCGTGAACCAATAAAAGAACGTTCCGTTCTTTTGTAAAACAGGAAGTTTTGTAAGAACTCTGAGTTGTAAAACAGAGGTTCGTTCAAAAACATATCTTTGGTGTAGGAAAGATAATCACGGTTGACTATAAAAACACACCAAGCATTTAAAATGCTATTATTAAAATTACCCCCGTGTGGGGGTGACGGTCATCTCTATAATACCACAAGTTCTCAATGTTCAGTTCAGGTAACCGCGAAACAGTCCAAACTAACTGTTTAGATTGAAATAGATACACTAGATACACTAGATCCGTTTAGATACACTAGGAAAACACTACTAATGACATAATTAATAAATATGTATTGTTCATTTAGTACCCGGATTAACACATCAGAATCACCAGTAAGTGCAATACGTGGTTTTCCGGTCCGTCCACTCTCTGGGGACATTTCACTTCCGGTTGTATAAAAAAAAAACGAAAAAAATAGGCTTAGCTCTCGGAGATTATGATAATCCTGCAGATTATTCTTCACTGATTATAATGCAACTTTCAGAATGAAAATTGGTCAAGTATTTATAGAGATATTGAGGTTTGAAAAATCGTTAGAGCTCGCAAATTCAAGAATTATTAATTCCACAGAAGTTTCGTGACACTGCACAAAGTAACATGTCAGGAATGAAAAAACATTTTGTATGCCAGATTCATTAATTATTAATTCATTAATTATTAGGTGTCCGCCGGTGATTATGTTAGATATTGGCACGATCGAGAGGAGCCTGCGAATTATCCCTGCTGATGCACTGAATTGATGCAATCGTTCGGCCAGAATATTCGTTGTCAAGATGTTGCGTGATTAAATCACCAATACAGTCACTCAAATTTATACCGTGTCGTTAACTTTTTTGCTTCCGGTTGTTGTTAAACGCTGTGCGGTGTATAAACACGATTGGGTTTTATTTCTATCTTGTGAATATTACTTAACGTGCGCACATGAGAGAATAGGAAACAACAAAAACAACACAATACCTTGGCAATTGTGAATCCGTGTCATTGGCAATGACCATTTTGCTTCCGTTTTTTGTTTTGTTGCTGGTTTTTTTTTTGTTTCCGTTTTTTTCATGGGGAATGATGCATGCCGGGAGATCATGACCGGAAGTGTTTATTTATTTATTCAATTATTTTTTTCCCAAAGTTAATTTTATACTTCCGAAGGTGATTTTTTTTTCATGACAGGAAGTGTTTATTGAGTATTTAACATTACCAGGAGTGATTTTGAAACTCTTTCCGGAACTTTTAATTTCTTTTATTCTTGACCAGAAGTGATCGTTTATTTATTTTTTCCCCCAAAGTTAATTTTAATAAAGATATCTCCCGCATCATCAAAAAATAATTTTTAATCGTGATTTACATTATTTGTTCGCCGATCCCAAATCCAGGCCGAAGTAACCGGAAATTGAGTCAAAATCATCAACTGTGCGGCGCTTACACTTACCACGGTATGGTTGGCAAGTATACAGTTGTGAACAAGTTTTATATACAGTCAGAAGCGAATGTAAGAAGAATTCTACGTTCGCTTCTTGGCTTTGCCTATTCCATATTATTTACATTTAATTTCTCCTTCCTTCCTTCTTTGCGAATCGCATCGGCGTTTTTGGCCATCTTCCAGATCACGTGACGATCAAACGGGAAGGAAATTCAAAAATCTGTCCGGTTAGATACAAGATAATATTTTTTACTATCATAATCAATAAACAGTTGCCGAATATCTTGTAGAATGACAGACTAGACAGGTTTTGAAAATGGCGATTTTTATAACTTACGTGACCTCGTGACCTCGTCCCTGACCATGAACCCGGACAAAAGTTACATCCTTGTGCAACACTCATCGACCTCTACCCACACACGAAGTTTCATCAAGATCGGAAAGAAAAATTGTTGACAGACGGACATTTGGTCCGGCTTTATTTGGTCATCTCGGTGGAGATGACCTAAAAAGGTGGAAGCAAGCACAAATCAATACATTTCACATTCATTAAAAATAATCCTGATGAAAAGTCAAGCATACCAGCTTGACGAAGGATGAGAAGGACGGCGGACCTTCAGACTAAGTCCGACTGACCGTAGAGAAGCCGCCAGATTGAGGTGACGCCAAAGGCCATTGCCCTGCACACAATGTCCACAAGACCCTGTCCACCTTCCTCCAAGGGAAGATTCAGGATCTGTGGACAAAGCCAGTGTTTTCCACTCCAGAAAAAGATTAAGGTTTTCTGTATGTTCAGCAAAAAATGTTCAGGAGGTGGTATGACTGATCCTGTGCCTCAAAGGAGTACAAAATACCAGATAAAGGACATCCTTGATGGATACCCCTTCCAACCTTTACAAGTGAAGTCAGTTCAGTGTTTACTCTGAGTACTGAGGAAATGCCATGATAAAAAAAAAATTACCCCCGTGTGGGGGTGACGGTCATCTCTATAATACCACAAGTTCTCAATGTTCAGTTATGACCGAAGACTACTGCGCAGTTCTACTGCGCAGCTCGAACTGCGCAGTTTGGTTAAAGATGACTCGGCATTTGGCGCACGCACGCACGAAATTATATTTTGAAAATAAATGCCGACGTTTACATTTCGGGTTTTGAAACTTTTGCACCTTCGGCGGAAAATATATAAATATATAAATATACAAGGTCAGCTGCTATGCAATGACACCATTCACTAACTTTTACCATGCCCAGTAGAGAATATATAGCCTCCTGAAGGTAGGGAAGTTTTTCAAACTTTGAAGTCACATGACGCGAAAACGAAAGCGAAATTCGAAAATCCGTCCCGACCAAATTTAGATATTGTCCCATACATTCAAATGCCACAATCAAATTCAAGATCGCTTGAGAAATGTAGGAGATAAATTTTGACAATCGTCATTTTTTACCAACTTTGAAGTCACGTGACACGAAAAGGAAAGCGAATATCGAAAATCCGGCCCGACCAAATTTAGATATTGTCCCATAGATTCATATGCTACAATAAAATTCAAGATCGCTTGAGAAATGGCGGAGGAGATAGAATTTGAAAATCGTCATTTTCGCAACTTCAAAGGCCTCGTGACCTTGACCTTGGCCTTCGGTGACCTTGAAAGTCATACCATCGTGTACGTCTCATCGACCTCTATCAGGATCACTAATGACCAGATCTCCCGCTTCAACTTCATTGTGAACGGACAAACGGATCGAAGGACATCGACACCCATATTATTAGGTCATGCTCGAAGAGATGACCGAAAAAGGTTTTATAAGGGAGGAAAACCTGGGACAAAGTCCAAAACACTCGAGAACCTTGAAAAGATATGCATGACTAACAAGGTCAAAGGCTTTCTCTTGGTCGAGCACAATCAAACCAAGATTATCATTTTTAGCTTTAGACACATCACAAAGATCTCTTATTAGGAATGTGTTATCATGTATCTGATGTTAGGGATAGAATAGGACTGATCACTTTGAATCAAAGACTCTAGAAGTGGGGAGATGTGTCGAGCTAAAGCTTTGGAAAACATTTTAGAGATTGGGCGCCAGTTGTCAATAAGCTGAGGGTCCCATTTTTTCGGTAATAAACCAATTACTGCTCTACGACAGCTAATTGGCAATTCCCCACATTGTAAAGAAGTAGTAAAGACCTCCAAAAGCTCTGAACCTAATAAAGACCAAAAGGTTTTGTAAAACTCGATTGGGAGGCCGTCTAGTCCAGGAGATTTTTTAGTCAGCAGAGAAGGAAGCGAGAGTATAAGCTCTTCCAAAGAAGGTAAGGAATCAAGCTGATCCCTTTGAGCAGCACATAACATGGGTAGATCAGACGTGAAATATCATCACATCATTGTCAACATCGTTTGCCGTAAAAACGTCTGAGAAGAAGTTATAGATCTCCCTCTTTATGCTATCTTGTGATGTCACGATGTCCCCAGTTAAGAGCTTTAGGGTTTCAATTTGCCTTTGATGAGTGGTCTTTTTAAAATGAAAGAAAAATGTTGTTGGCGAGTCCAAATTATAAATCTGATCTATCCGTAATCAGATCATTGCACCTTTCACTTGATATAATCAACAATATCATTTAAAAGGGCCTTTTTCCAGTAGCAGATGGTTATTTGTTGTACTGGGTTTGTTTGCAATATCAGATTGTAATTTCAGTATTTTTTTCTAGTACAATCCTCTCCTTTTTTACACTAAAAGACGAGAAGTAATTGAACTGTTGGCAAAAGACAGCAATCTGTGCCTTTGCATAGATCCACCATAATCTAGGGTTACTTAAACTGTTCTTTCATTCGATGAGTCTATTCCAAAACACTCTAAAGGCTTCACAAAAAGTAACATTCTCAAATAACATGACGTTAAGCTTCCAATATGGACTGCCATGTTGCTGCAGAGCAAGCTTAAAGAAGAATGTTGTAACCAGATCAGAGAAAAGAGAAGGCACGATATCAGATTTTAATATTGTTGTGGATTTTCGCCCGCCTGGCGTGCGGGCAACCGCCTTTAGCTCAATTGCGGCCGCGCACGCCCACCGAACGAGCAATCCAGTCGCAGCTTTCGGATCAACGCCGAAACCCAGCTACGGGTGTTGTTAACCACACCATAAACCAGCCAACTCTTCTGTCCACGCGCTACAGGGTCGATGTACCCAATTATTCGCGCAGACAGAAATGCCGGGAGTTTACGCCTCAACGGAGTCTGCATGAAAACGAGCCGCTTTAAGCAGCTCGTTCTGTTTGCGATTGCAGAGCGGTTTTCAATCGCCAAGCCCCGTCGGACCAGATGTACGTTTTATCAGCTATTAATCAGCCAGCTAATTATTCTGAACGCAATTATAGCAGTCAATGGAGGAAGGGACGCAACGAGCAGGTGACATTTATTTGCACACGTAAGCAATGCAATGAATGGGGGTAGGGGACAAGACACGAGTAAAAACCTACAGCCGATATCTATTTATTACGTACATGCACTTACAACAATTCTACTTATGGACAAGGTGCCACAGACTTTCATGCAAAACGAAAGAAAGAAATAACAGGGCTCATAAGCCTTTAATGTTCCTCGGAACTGGGATGACCGAAGGAGCTCCGAGAGACCGGGCAGGTTACCTCGCCACCTTCGTGGTGACTCGATGGGTCCTTTGGTCGGCGACCCTCCGTATGTCTCATCGTCAATGCGGCAGCTGTTGTAACGGCGGCTTGGTTGGTCCAGGGCCTAGCAGCGCGGCCTGGTTGATCGGGCCTGGCCAACGACGCTTCAGAGGAGCGAATGGGGCCTTGCTCTTTTAGAATTGATGCTCTTCAAGAGCCCGCTCACTCCTCAGCGTCACTCAACCGACTCGGGACCCGATCGCTCGGACCGTTACGTAGCTTGCTGGCGACTTCTCTCCGGCTGGCGACTTCTCCCGACTCCAACTCGACTGCCTCCACCGACCAACAACGACCAAACATGACCAACCACAACCAACGACCAACAACGCTCTCTGCGTTGAAACGCGCCTTTTAATAGCCCCAAGGGGAGGGGTCGCTCTGGGCTTCATCGCCCAAAATCAGCGCCCTCCCTCCTTTCACCTTTGAACCTTCACCCCCGGCTGGCTCCACCCCGTTCACCGTTCTGATCCGATTCTGCCGTCACATGCGGCCGTGATTGAGATCACTTTCACAACGCGACCGTGTTTGAAATCACTTTGCCACTGTCGAGGATGCCATCGTGTTTGTTTGTGGAGATGTTGTTTGTTGGGGATGTTGTTGTTGGTGAAAAGATGGCGGCGCCGTGGAGAAGGTGGTGAGGAGATGATCGTTTCAAAATAAAGACAGAAAAGAATAACACTACCTCAACATTCACAGCCCGGCACACGAATAATTCCCGTTATACATCGGTGGGAAAATCTAACCTGGACACACACTTAACTTATCGACATAACTGATTTTCAGGGATCCTGAATGGTGTTCTGTGAATTTCCACAACCATAACAATATCTTATCAAGCATTGTGGCATTGACATAAATTCTGTCAAACCGAGCTAGAGTGTGTCTCTGGGACACACATCTCAACCAAGTGAACTGACGTCGTCTGGGGTGTTGGATACGCCAAACATCCATGAGTCCCACAGTTTTTTTTTTTTTGTTTTTTTTTTCCAAAGTTTTGGCAGATTTTGGATGCGTCTCCACACTGTTTCTGTCTAAAGCAGGGTCAAGGGTACAGTTGAAGTCACCACTCATTATAAAGCAGCACTTCAAGTCAATTGTGCTTAGAAAGGCCTCTTGTTTAAGGAAGAAGTTATACTTTTCAGCATTCTCATTGGGGGCATAGATGTTTACAAAAATAAAGATTTGATTGTTGGCAATGAACTGAAGACAAGCTGGACGTCCAGGAATTAATTCATTATAATGAACTTGCGAGAGTGTTTATGAAGGAGAGACAAAGAAGGCAATCCTGGCAGTGAAGGAATTGATATCACTGAAGAACCACTGACCCTTCATGAGCCTTCTCCATTGGGCTTGGGCAGTCAGATCTCCATGCGTCTCTTGCAATAGACGTCCAGGTGCAAACGCCGTGTCAAATCTTTTACATGAACTTTGCGTTCTAAACCAGCACCACCATTAATGTTTAGACTTCCGAAATTTACATTCATGTGCTTCGAAAGGGAAAGAAGAAAAATAAATAAATAAGAGAAACAGACCATAAGGACCTCACTTAAGAAACTCCTGTCGAGCTTTCTGGATCATTTTTTTAGCCTGTGCTTCTGAGCCTCAGTGAAGTTTTGGGTGACAGGGTTACGCACAATTTCTTTCAATTTATTAATCAACACCGGAATATCAGGGAAATGATCTTTCAGTTCAATATTTCTCTTACGATAAGAATCCCTCAAGAAGTCCCGAAGCTCGTCATCCGAAGGTCTGATTTCAGCCTTTAGAATCTGAGAGGACTCATCTTGACTTACACCATCAGATTCCTCACATGGAGAATCAATTGGTGTTTCAGTTTCATTGTGAGCATCACATGATTGCTCGGTTTCAATGAAAGAATCTTCTTCGGCCCCTTATATATCAGAGTTACGTCTGGGGATTCTTCGGAATGTAAGAGAGTGGACTCCAAGCTTGTCCGTGACACGGCCACGGTGCTCGGGTCGTGAGTGTCACTCTCCATTGGAGGATTTAAACTATCCTCCATTGTTTCCTTAGTGTCTTTATTTGCCTCATTTAATGCTTTGTTAGAGAGAGACTGTAAAAGTTTCTCTTCCTCCTGTGACTATTGGACATGGGAGCAGTCTACATAAGGAACGTCCGTCCTTGTGCGAGAGGACGCTCTTTGTGGGGTTGGAAACATTGATTGGGATTGGCAAGTTCGATACGATTGTTTCATTGTTAACATTTGTACAAGCAGACGCTTCTGGATTACTTTCTTCTTCCAGAAAGGCAAATCTGTTATTACATGGAATTCCAGTAATTACATTTTCACTGATTTGCCTTTTACCAGAAGGTGACACAAGTGGTGCAAGGGATTTACGTTTCTTAACTTTTGAGAAGGTGATGAACCCCTCACTTGCACTGTCCATTGGCTCATTGGGAGGGGGCGTATCCACTTGTTCAGTTAATTTATCCTGCACGTCATCGGGAGGGGGTGTGTCCACTTGTCCAGTTAATTTATCCTGTACGTCATTGGGAGGGGGCGTGTCCACTTGTTGAATGAGTTTGTCTTGTACGTCATTGGGAGGGGGCATGTCCACTTGTTCAGTTAATTTATCCTGTACGTCATTGGGAGGGGGCGTGTCCACTTGTTGAACGAGGTACTCATGACACGAATCAAGAAGCAGCCATGACAGCACACACACACAACGTACCGACAGACACAGAGACAGAGACAGAGACAGAGAGAGAGAAATGGCTCAAGAGAAAGGATAAACAGTAAACACGACAATGGACAGCTTGCCAAACACCCCTCTGAACCTGAATGGGAGACCAGAGACCATCGTTTACCTTACACAAACTAGATATATTGTTGTATAACAACTTTAAACAAGAGCGCAACAATATACGCCCGAACAAGAAGGTATATGCAGACTTGTGCTACGACATGGAAAACAGCATCCTGGTTGCCATGGCAACCACTTTAGATGACGAACGTATGTCACGACACACCATCTCCACAGTCTGTCCCTCTGTACCAAATATGAAACGTGAAAGTTGGAGTGCAGACTGGGATGGACGGACGGACAGTCAGACGGAGGCCAGTGTGTGTATGTGTGTGTGTATATATAATATATATAAATATATTATAATAATATATATATATATATATATATATATATATATATATATATATATATATATATATATATATATATATATATATATATATATATATATATATATATATATATATATATATATATATATATACATACATATATATATATATATATATATATATATATATATATATATATATATATACATACCTGGTGTTGGCGCAGTGGTTAGGGCAGCGGCTTGGGATCCAAAAGGTCCTGAGTTCAAGCCCCGTTGGGCCACTGAATTAATACACCAGGGGGGTTGACTCAGCCTGTCATCCTTCCGAGGTCGGCGAAATGAGTACCAGTGTACTGGGCCGGTGTATACCCCGGTTAAAATAGGTGTACCAGATCCCTGTGTCACAAGAGGTGACCAGGGTTGCGTCAGGAAGGGCATCCAGTGTAAAACATGTGCCAAATCACGATGCGGATCATATGAATGATCCACTGTGGCGACCCCTAACGGGAGCAGCCGAAAGAAGAAGAAGAAATATATTTATATATTGTTGCGGTTGAGGAAATTCACAAACCACCATTCAGGTCCCATAGGTGAGATATCTCTGTAAGTACATGTGTTGTTAGCCCCAAACCCGTTGTTTAGAGGGAGGAAATGTGATTCATTCGGGCTGCGACGCTTTGAGCTAGTCGTTTTTCTGTTCTATCTTTATTTTGAACCAACCACATCTCAACCGCCATCACACAACAACCACCAACCACAACGCCGCTTCACAACAACAACAACACCAACAGCCACGATCTTTACCTTCACAACTCGCTCCTGCAAACATCACATCACTGCCATTCCAAAACGGCACCATGGCCATAAACCACCACCATAAACCCTCCACCACCTTCACCTCTCCTCCTTCTGCCGCCATTCCCGCGCCACCTGTGAACGCCGAGCGTCAAGCTATCCTGGGCACGTACGAGACGCGCGCCGAGCCGCGAATGCAAAATGCAGCCTTTCCGAGGAGAATTCGGATCAGGAATCCTACACGACCACTTCTGATCAGTCCAATCAGCAAGCGCGGGGCGGTTTGGCCCCGCCTCCAGGCGCGTTGGTGTAGAATCGAGATATGCAAATTCTAGGATCAGGGGAGACTCACGCCCCTTTTCCTCCGTCCAATGGGCGAGCGTGGCTCCACTCCCGAGCTCGTTCTGATCCAGAAATTTGCATATGGGTTCTCCTGCCGGCCTATAAAGCGCCGAGCGCGGGGCGAATTTGGGCAGTCTGTCTGGGAGCTGCAGAGAGAGGAAGCCTGGAGCTTGGAGCGCGTCGAGTCGGTTTGAGCGCAGAGTCGGCCTTGGAGGGCGAAGAGAGTTTTGGGGCAGAGTCGGGTTGGAGCGCGGAGTGGAGTCGGTAGGTGAGGGCGTACAGGTGGTTTGCTGCAGTCGGCTGAGGAGAATGGGGGAAGAGACCGAGTAGCTCGGGTCCGAGGCAAGGAAGACTGCGGTCGGCGACGAGCTCGCGGTGGAATCGCTCGTCGCGGGACCCAAGCAAGCCAGCTATCCTCTTTCCCCAGAGCATCAACAATTCCCCCCCCTTTTTCCCCCCGCGCTGAGATAGTGCAAAAAGGGGGCCCCGTTCCCACCCCACTCCAAGCAGTGCCAACGAAACCCGTGAAGGAGCACGAAGTCAGGGCACCGCCGCGGCGCCACATTTGCGGCTCATCACAAAGACACGGGTAGGATCCACCCGGTCTCGCGGACCTGACCGCTCTTTCAGGTCCCGCGCAAATATTGGCCCACAGGCCCCGTCTGCCCCCTCGTCTTTGAGGGTGGCCCTTTTCTTTTGCTTTTGAGTAAATGTGTTGTTGGCGCCGTCTGTAAAGTAAAACTGTGCAAGTGTTGCCGTGTGCCCGCGTCGTCGGTTGTAGATCTGCATTGTTGTGTTTCTTTTGTAGCATTTGATATATGTGCATTCTGTTTAATTGTATATGTGTGATCTCCGCGTGCCGCGGAATAAATGTGCATCATGTTGAACTGTTTTCCCATTTCGCTTCGTCTTTTCTTTAATTGAATCTCCATCTTGCTTCACGTAAAGGGTTCGTTCGTAGTGGGCTTAAAACGCCCGATAATTAATCGGAACCGTCGAGGCCGATGATAACACCGCTCGGTTATCCCGATAGCACGGAACGGACCGCTTAAGCGGTTCGTGTCCGGAGTCGGCCTGCGGCGAGGTGCGATCGCCCGGTCTACCCTCCGTGTGGGTACTGAGGTAGGTCGAATTTGGCGAACAACCCTATCCCACGTGGGGGGCCGATTGGCACGATCGTGGTGAGGCCGAAAGGCCCACCCGTGACCAGCTCCCGGCGTTAATCCGAGAGGGTCACGACAGAATTGTCCGTCCGGTGGGCGACGTGCCGCGATTCGAGTTACGTGGCCGTTCGCATGCCGGTGGGAATTCGTAACAATATATATATATATATATATATATATATATATATATATATATATATATATATATATATATATACATATATAAATATTTATTTATATACATATATATATATATACATATATATATATACATACATATATATATATACATATATATATACATATATATATATACATACATACATATATATATATACATACATACATACATACATACATACATACATACATATCGGGCGTATAAAAACTGATGAACCTTTCACCCAGACCAAACTTTTGCAACGCATGAAACATACAAGTGTGATCAATACTATCAAAAGCCTTTTTGACATCAAGGAAAATCAAACCAACCCCTTCTTCCTCTTTAAGACCACAATCAAACAAATCTCTAATTTAAAAAATGTTCTCAGAGATTGATCTCCCTGAAACACAGTAGCTCTGGTCAGGGTGGTGACGAGAGTCCCGATAGATGACAAGTTTTAGCCGATTGGCCAACAATTTGGAATAGAGTTTGTAGTCAGAACACAGTAATGAAATGGGGCGCCAATTCTTGATTTGACGGAGATCGTCGCTTTTTGGGAGAAGACAAACCACCGTTCTTCGACAGCTGAGAGGCAGTATGCCAGAATGTAAACTTTCTTGCAGAACCAACAGCACTTCTGGACCAAAGATGTCCCAAAATGTTGTAAAAAAAATTCCACTGGAAGTCCGTCAATTCCAGGGGCTTTTCCACGTTCAAAACTATTCAGAGCCATGCTGAGTTCCTCCAGGGTAAGCAGCTTTTAAAGAGCTTGACGCTGACCACAACTCAAAGAAGGAACATGATTTGTCATCTCATCAACACAATCTTTACGCATAGATTCCTTTGCAAATAAATCAGAAAAATAATTTTTCACAAGTCTTTTAACGTCACTTTCATTTTGTGTAATATTCCCTTGAGCATCTAACAAGGAGAAAATCTGCCTTTCGGATTTCTTAACTCCTTATAACTGGAAAAAAAAATAAAAATAAAAATAAAAACTTATTTGGGGTGTCAGAAAACTTCACATTTCAGATTATGGGTCCAACTGACATCCCCATTACTTTTTCATGAATCAATTCTCTAAGATAAGCTCTTTTTTTCTAATAATAACCGAAGTTTCCTGTCATTTTGAGCTTAAGCTAAGTCTTTCTCCAACTGCAAAATTTCAGTTTCCATGAGTGAAACAGCAATTTTATTCTTATTCGTGGAAAAGAACTTATAACATTGACAGAAAACACGAATTTGAGCTTTCACGTTGTCCCACCATAACTGGATAGAAGCATAGGAAGGTTTACTTTGAATAAGTTTTTTCCCAAAAACTACGAAAAGCGTCAGTAAAAAAACAATCCTCGAACAGGCTGGTATTGAAGGTCCAATACGCACTTTTATGAGTTAACTGAAAGAGGATAAACCAAGCACTACCAGGTGATGATCAGAGAAAGTATAAGGAAAGAGATTACAAGACACGAGTACGTTTTTAAAGTGGAGTTAATATACCATCTATCCAGCCTTGCAAATGTTATCAGCCCGTTAGCACACCGGCACCATGTATACTGAGATGCTGTACGGTGCTGCATGCGCTAAGCAATGAGTAGACCAAGTGATGAAAAATAAGATATGTCTTTATGAGATTCAGGATGTGGTTCTGGTGTGTTTCTATCCAAATTAGGTTCAAACGTGCAATTGAAATCTCCTCCGATACAAATACAGTCAAAGACTAAAGTATGGAAGTAATTAGCCAGATGTGTAAAAAAAAATCTTTACAAGCCCCGCTCTCACTAGGAGCAGAGACATTAAGTAAGGTGAGGTGAAATTGTTGATACACGAACTCTAACGATGCTGAGTGTCCTTTAACTATTTCAAGGAAACTATACGAGTCAAAAAACAAAACCTGGACAAAGCATAAAAACAACACCTGCCGAGACAGAAGACAAATTACTAAAGAAACAAAGCCCCTTTTTAAGGCAGAGCCAGTCAGACTGTAAAGTCTCTGTTATGTGCTTTTTTTGCAACAAACAGACATCCACATGTTTCTGAAGCAACAAGTTTGTAACTTGGATCCGACACAAATGGTTAGCACCACCCCCATCAATGTTTAAGGTGCCAAAAAGCACTTCCTTCCTTTGCATCCCGTATCAGGGGGGTTTGGCAGCTGTTGAGAACATTCTAACCCTGCTTTTGTAATAAATTTCCTCAGTCTATGAATTTGTGGTTTAGTTATTTCAAAGTCTTTAGAATTCCTAATTATGCACTTTGCAGTCTGCATGAAGGAAAGCAAGTCAGGAAAATGTTTATGAATGATGACATTCCGCTGCCTAAACGTCTCATTCAGAAAGGATACAATAACCTGGGGGATATCTGTAAATGATCAGATGATGACTGACAGATCAGTCACCTCTATGTCATCATCATCTGAAGCCATGTCATCAAAATTACTTTAACTGGGTTCGCCATTGGTTCGGGAAGAAAGCCATGAGGACGTTCCCGCAACTGAATGAGCAAAGGCTCGATGACTAGGGAATAGAGAAGGCCGGAAAAGGGCAGCCTTGACGAATGCCTCTATTCGCTGGGAAAGATGACAAAATGTTATTAACTTTGAGTAAACTAAAATGTTGTTCTGCAGGAGCTGTATGTAAGATCAAAGTTGCCCCAAAACCAAACCCTCGTAAAACATAAAAAGATAGCAGGTGATCAACAGTGTCAAAAGCTTTTTCCTGGTCGAGAAAAACCAAACCAACATTTTTAGCAGCGTCTCGCGTCGCGAACGCTGCCAATAGAGAGCTCGGCGTTGTTCTTCTTCTTCTTTTTGTTCTTCTTCTAAAGACAAAACCTTAATCTCTCGGACATACAAGATCCGGATCTCCTTAAATACTGAGCACATGCACACATCCTCACATCGACGGTGCCTTTTGAGAGCGTCTATCATGAACTTTTAAACATATTCGGACATTTGCTTTAAAGTTTCGAAAAGTTCACGTTACTATTTAAAGATTATTCCATTTATCGTATTGTAATTTCGTAAATACATTATTTATTTCGTAAATACACGATATATCGTAAATACATTATGACGGGTTTCGCTATTGGCTTAATCAGGGCACGTGACGAAATATCGGAAGTTGTTGTTGTTTTTTTTTTGCTGACAAAACCTTTAGGACACTGCTCTTGGACATTCTTGGAGGTATACAAACAGATACTCCAATTGTAAATGTCCTTGTTTTCCTCAAGAGTCCAGATATCAATCATGTCTCGCACAATAAAAATACTGCCGTATATTGTTCTTTTTGGAACACAATAGGATTGATGAGGGTGTATAATTTCCCCAATCACGGGTCTGAGCCGGTTGGCAAGAGCCTTTGAGAAAATTTTATAATCCGTGCAAAGCAATGATATACAGTGGGGAGAACAGGTATTTGATACACTGCCGATTTTGCAGGTTTTCCCACTTACAAAGCACGTAGAGGTCTGTAATTTTTATCATAGGTACACTTCAACTGTGAAAGACTGAATCTAAAACAAAAATCCTGAAAATCACATTGTATGATTTTTTTAAAATTAATTTGCATTTTATTGCATGAAATAAGTATTTGATCAGAAAAACAGAACTTAATATTTGGTACAGAAACCTTTGTTTGCAATTACAGAGATCAGACGTTTCCTATAGTTCTTAACCAGGTTTGCACAGACTACAGCAGGGATTTTGGCCCACTCCTCCATACAGATCTTCTCCAAATCCTTCAGGTTTCGGGGCTGTCGCTGGGCAACACAGACTTTCAGCTCCCTCCAAAGATTTTCTGTTGGGTTCAGGTCTGGAGACTGGCTAGGCCACTCCAGGACCTTGAGATGCTTCTTACGGATCCACTCCTTAGTTGCCCTGGCTGTTTCGGGTCGTTGGCATGCTGGAAGACCCAGCCACGCCCCATCTTCAATGCTCTTATTGAGGGAAGGAGGTTGTTGGCCAAGATCTCGCGATACATGGCCCCATCCATCCTCCCCTCAATATGGTGCAGTCGTCCTGTCCCCTTTGCAGAAAAGCATCCCCAAAGAATGATGTTTCCACCTCCATGCTTCACGGTTGGGATGGTGTTCTTGGGGTTGTACTCGTCCTTCTTCTTCCTCCAAACACAGCGAGTGGAGTTTAAACCAAAAAGCTCTATTTTGGTCTCATCAGAACACATGACCTTCTCCCATTCCTCCTCTGGATCATCCAGATGGTCATTGGCAAACTTCAGACGGGCCTGGACATGCGCTGGCGTGAGCAGAGGGACCTTGTGTGCGCTGCAGGATTTTAATCCATGACGGCGTAGTGTGTTACTTATGGTTTTCTTTGATACTGTGGTCCCATCTCTCTTCAGGTCATTGACCAGGTCCTGCCGTGTAGTTCTGGGCTGATCCCTCACCTTTCTCATGATCATTGAGGCTCCACGAGGTGAGATCTTGCATGGAGCCCCAGACCGAGGGAGATTGACTTATCTTGAACTTCTTCCATTTTCTAATAATTGCGCCAACAGTTGTTGGCTTCTCACCAAGCTGCTTGCCTATTGTCCTGTAGCCCATCCCAGCCTTGTGCAAGTATACAATTTTGTCCCTGATGTCCTCAGACAGCTCTCTGGTCTTGCCCATTGTGGAGAGGTTGGAGTCTGATTGATTGAGTGTGGAGAGCTGTCTTTTATGCAGATAACGAGTTCAAACAGGTGCAGTTAATACAGGTAATGAGTGGAGAATGGGAGGGCTTCTTAACGACAAAAGTAACAGGTCTGTGAGAGCCGGAATTCTTACTGGTTGGTAGGTGATCAAATACTTATTTCATGCAATACAAATGCAAATTAATTATTTAAAAATCATACAATGTGATTTACAGCCTGGTGTTGGCGCAGTGGTTAGGGCTGTGGCTTGGGACCCAAAAGCTCCTGAGTTCAAGCCCCGTTGGACACCGAATTAATATATGTATATATATATATATATATATATATATATATATATATATATATATATATATATATATATATATATAGATATATATATATAGATATATATATATAGATATATATATATATATATATATATATATATATATATATATATATATATATATATATATATAGATATATAAACAAAGTCGAAAACATCAGGGGGTTGACTCAGCCTGCCATCCTTCCGAGGTCGGTGAAATGAGTAGCAGTTGTACTGGGCCCGGTGTATGCCCTGGTTAGAATAAGTGTACCATATCCCTGTGTGTCGTAAGAGGCGACCAGGGTTGCGTCAGGAAGGGCATCCGGCGTAAAAACCTATGCCAAATCATGATGCGGACAACAAAACGAATTTCCATACCGGATCAGTCGAGGCCCGGGTTACCAACGACCGCCACCGATACCGGTGTTCAGCAGGGTACCAGTGGAAATTGTGCTACTGCTGGGCGAAGGAGGAGGAGAAGGAGACTGGGAAGGTGAGTCCGGAGGCAGTGGGAGAGGGGGAAGGGTAGAAATGTGCAGGTGAGAGTTGGAACTCTGAATGTTGGGACGATGACTTGCAAAGGGCGAGAGTTGGCTGATATTATGGAGAGAAGAAAGGTGGACATACTGTGTGTACAAGAGACCAAGTGGATGGGGAGTAAGGTTAGGAGCATTGGAGGTGGTTTCAAACTGTTCTACCATGGTGTGGATGGGAGGAGAAATGGTGTCAGGGTAATCCTGAAGGAAGATTATGTCAAGAGGGTATTGGAGGTGAGGAGAGTGTCTGACCGAGTGATGAGTGTGAAGTTGGAAATTGAAGGGGTGATGATGAATGTCATCAGTGCATATGCCCCACATATGGCGTGTGAGATGGAGAAAAAGAAGATTTCTGGAGTGAGTTAGATGAAGTGGTGGAGAGTGTATCCAAGGATGAAAGAGTGGTGATTGGAGCAGATTTCAATGGACATGTTGGGGAAGGGAATAAAGAGGATGAGGAGATGATGGGTAGGTATGGTCTCAACAAGAGAAATGTGGAAGGGCAAATGGTGGTAGAGTTTGCAAAAAGAATGGAAATGGCAGTGGTAAATACGTATTTCAACAAGGAGGAACACAGGGTGACATACAAGAGTGGAGGAAAGTGCACACAGGTGGATTACATCTTAAGTAGGAGATGCAACCTGAAAGAGATTAGTGACTAAGGTGGTGGCAGGGGAGAGTGTAGCTCGACAGCATCGATTGGTGGTCTGTAGGATGACTTTGGAGGTGAGGTTGAGGAAGAGAGTGAGGGCTGAACCAAGGACCAGATGGTGGAAGCTGAAGGAGGAAGACTGTTGCGTGAAATTTAGGGAGGAGGTGAGACAGGTATTGGATGGTGGTAAAGATGAGTGGGATGATTGGGCAACTACAGCAGAAGTGGTGAGGGAGATAGCTGGGAAGGTACTTGGTGTGACATCTGGACAGAGGAAGGAAGATAAGGACACTTGGTGGTGGAACGAGGAAGTACAGGAAAGTATAAGGAAGAAGGGGTTGGCGAAAAGGAAGTGGGATAGTCAGAGAGATGAAGAAAGTAGGCAGGAGTAGAAGGAATGGCGGCGAAAGGCAAAGAGAGGTGGCAAAGGCCAAGGAAAAGGCATATGACGAGCTGTATGAGAAGTTGGATACAAAAGAAGGGGAAAAGGATTTATACCGATTGGCAAGACAGAGGGACCGAGCTGGGAAGGATGTGCTGCAGGTTCGGGTGATAAAAGGACGTAAATGGGAATGTGCTGACGAGCGAGGAGAGTGTGTTGAGAAGGTGGGTGGAGCACTTTGAGGAGCTGATCAATGAAGAAAATGAGAGAGAGAGAGAAGGTTGGAAGAGGTGGAGATAGTGAATCTGGAAGTGGGGTGGATCAGTAAGGATGAAGTGAGGACTGCTATGAAGAAGATGAAAAGTGGAAAGGCGGTTGCCCAGATGACAAACCAGTGGAGGCATGGAAGTGCTTAGGAGAGATGGCAGTGGGGCTGTTAACCAGATTGTTTAATAAAGTCTTGGAAAGTGAGAGGATGCCGGAGGAGTGGAGATTAAGTGTACTGGTTCCGATTTTCAAGAATAAGGGTGATATGCAGAGCTGTGGAAATTACAGAGGGATAAAGTTGTTAAGCCACACCATGAAGTTGTGGGAAAGAGTAGTGGAAGCTCGGTTGAGAGGAGAGGTGACGATCTGTGAGCAGCAATATGGGTTTATGCCAGGAAAGAGCACCACTGATGCAATGTTTGCTTTGAGAATGTTGAGGGAGAAGTATAGGGAAGGCCAGAAGGGGTTACATTGTGTGTTTGTGGATTTAGAGAAAGCTTATGATAGGGTGCCAAGAGAGGAGTTGTGGCATTGTATGAGGAAGTCGGGAGTGGTGGAGAAGTATGTGAGGATCGTGCAGGATATGTATGAGGACAGTGTGACAGCGGTGAGGTGTACGGTAGGAATGACGGACCGGTTTAAGGTAAAAGTGGGATTGCACCAAGGATCGACTCTGAGCCCTTTCCTGTTTGCAATGGTGATGGACAGGTTGACGGACGAGATCAGACTGGAGTCCCCATGGAGTATGATGTTCGCGGATAACATCATGATCTGTAGGGAGAGTAGGGAGCAGGCTGAGGCGAGCCTCGAGAGGTGGAGGTACGCACTGGAGAGAAGGGGAATGATAGTAGTAATAAATGAGAATTTACATAGATGTGATCAAGCCTCGCAAGTGAGATGTGGTTGTTTAAACAACGACACCATGTGCAAGACCGATCAGAAGGGTGCTGCACGCGCCAAATATCATGAAGATTATATTTTGCAATGATGTTTGCAACAAGTTTTGCGGTGCATGGTTGGGTTTCCAGCCCGTTCCGGTCAAATGAAGCATTAACAGTACAGTTAAAATCACCACCAATAATTAGACAAGTCTGCAAATCCAGTGTTTGCAGGATTTTTCTCAGTTCGGCAAAAAAGGTGATCTGCTCATCATTTTTGCTTGGAGCGTACACATTGAGAATTGTGAACTTGACCTGATCGATAGAGAAGGTCACGGAGGCAAGGTGTCCATCAATAATACTCATAAATTTAAGGCAGAGCGGATGGAAATGTTTCCCTAAGACAAACATGATGCCTGCCTTCGACGAGGAGTTGTTACTGAAGAAACATTCCTTGTCCATAAATAGTCGCCACTGAGCCTGAACAGATCGGACAGCATGGGTCTCTTGTAGCAAAGCTATGTCAAGACCGTTGACCTCCACCAAATGTTTAATTTGGATCTTGCAGAGCAGACTCCCACCACCATTAACATTTATTGTTCCAATCTTGAAACTGGCCATGAGGAACATAGTTTCTAAGAATAAGATCAGAAGTGGGATAATTGATTAGAATCCCTTTTCGCCTTGGCAATCAGTTTTTTTGAAGCGGTGACAGTGTGTCTGGTGGAAACCGAATAAGTCAGGCTTACGTACGATAGCCTGAGCACACTCAAGGAAGGACGGTCGATCTGTAAAGTATTTCGTCAGGTTTATATTGCGTTTCCTGTATGTATTTTGTAAGAAGAGTCTTATTTGTTCGGGGGGGGGGGTGGGACCTTGACTGGTCAGCTTCTCCACCGTTTCCACCTGACTGTTCCTGTTTGCTTCCTCCAGGTCAGATTCGTCAGAGTCGGTTTTAGTTTCCGAGTCACACAAGCTTGTACTGTCCTGCATATCGATACACGGATCTGTACTGGTTACCAGGTCTATGTGCTCTTCCATTGTGGGAACACCTCCTGGTGAAGTAACGGAAATATTCGGGGGAGTTGATGAAACAGAAACACTATCAGCGGATGTAGCGATATCACTTCCCTCGACCGTCACGGTGTTATCGACTTCCAACGGTGTGGAGGTATACAGTACTTTGGGGGTCTCTCGTAAAACATCCATTTTAACATTTCCTGCATTTCCAGCTTCACCACGTGATGGACTGGGAGCAGTTGCAGGGTTAACATTTGTTTCACTATTTCCCGCTGACAAGGATTCAGGGTTAACATTTACCAAAGTGACAGCAGGTTCATCACTAGTGGTCTGTATATCACAGTCAATGGACTTTCCAATAGGAGAGTTTTTAACGAGTGAAACAGTTTTCTTCACTGCAATAACAGGAAAAGTGGTCTCTGTAAGGGAAA